>NC_080541.1:148836501-149136501 GCF_028640845.1 Ahaetulla prasina | reverse complement strand
TAATTTGGTACAAGTCGGCTTCTGGAAAAACTGTTTTACCCAGGAAAAACTGGATTTGAGTTTGACAATGTATAAATAACCCTTTGCCAGAGAAAGGGCTCCCCTCCCCCTCCCCCCGCACAAATTGCACAATTGGGTCAGTTCAAAATGTCAAGTACCTGGCTGGACTGCGATAAGCATCCCCTGACGGGAAAAACGGCACACATTATTCCTCGCCACATTTCCCCAACACAAGCATTAACTTTATTCATGGGAAGTCATGCGGGTCCCACTTACCGTATGAGAGGAGCGCTATGCCGCAAAATGGAAGGAAGGCGATACTTTTTTTTTTATTATTTTAATAAAGGCTTTCTTTCTTTTTTTTCTTTTTTTAAAAAGAAAAAAAGGTATGCCTTTCTGCTCCGTCGGTGCGACGGCCGATTCGGTCGCCAGCGACGGGGCTGCTTAATGCGAGGGGAGCGCCTCAGCAAGGGCAGTAAGGGAGGCGACGAGAAGGGAGCGGGGTGGACGAGAGAGGCTTGGAAAACGGGGAGCCTATTGAGACTGGCAGAGGGGGGGGGCTCAAAGCGCTAAGAAAGGCAAGAGCAAAAGCCGGGGAGGGAGAAGAAGGCGAGAAAAGACGAGCCGCGGGGCGAGAAGTCGCTCGGAAGGCCATAAAGGGAAGATGCTCCTCAGCAAGTCAAGGGAGGCCGAGGCCTAAGAAGAGCTCCAGCCGTAGCCGCGGCTCCTCCCGGTCTCCCCGGACATCCTTCATTCTCCCGCCCGCCACCCCCTCCTTTAAAACCCGATGTCAAGGCTCCCGAACCACACAGAACCTCCCCACCAGAGACACCTTCCCCGACTGACCGGCTGGTGGACGCCATCTTGTTTCCTCCTCATCGACTCCAGCAGGCAGACTGACGGGTTTCCTTTTAAGCCAAAGCTCCGGTGGGCTGGAACTCGCCGAGGACTCGTCGACGGAACGCCGCGCGGGTCAAAAAAAAAAAAAAAAGCAAAGGATCGCGCTTTCCTGGCTTCTTCCGCGGGAGGAGGGAAGAGGAGAGACGGTGCCGTCCCCTGGTCTGTTTTAAAGGAGGAAGGAGGTCTTAAGCATATTTGCTAGGCAGGGTGGTTGGTTTCGCCCCTGTGGGATTTAAATCCCAGCAAAGATGTTTTATACTCCTGTTGCAGAGTTGTAACTTTTACTGCAACCAATTTTGGTCACTATGCAACGAAGCAGATGTTGCAACTTTGGGAAAAGTTCAGAGAAGAGCAGCTAAGATGATCAAAGGCCTGGAGACTAAAACATATGAAGAACGGTTGCAGGGTCTGGGATTAGAATTAGGGGTGACATGATAGCCGTATTTGAGGCAGTGGTGGGTCTCAATTTTTTTACTACCGGTTCTGTAGGTCTGGCTTGGTGGGCGTGGCTTGGTGGGCGTGGCAGGGGAACGATTCTGTAAAATCCCCATTCCCTCCGCACTCCAGGGGAAAGATACTGCAAAATCCCCATTTCCTCCGATGAGCTGGGACTCAGGAGGCAGAGAATAGATGGGGGCAGGTCGAGTCAGAATTTTTACTACTGGTTCTCCGAACTACTCAAAATTTCTGCTACCAGTTCTCCAGAACTAGTCAGAACCTACTGAAACTCACCTCCGATTTGAGGGGCTGCCACAAAGAAGAGGGGGGTCAAATTATTCTCCAAAGCACCAGAGGACAGGACAAGAAACAATGGTTGAAAACTAATGAGAGAGAGAAGCAAGCTGGAATTAAGGAGAAACTTCCTAGCGGTGAGGATAATTAACCAGTGGAACAGCTTGCCTTTAGAAATCGAGGGCGCTCCATCACTAGAGTTTTTAAGAAGAGACTGGACAGTCACTTAACTGAAATGGTATAGGTTCTCCTGCTTGAGGAGGGGGCTGGACTAGAAGATCTCCAAGGTCCCTTCCAGCTCATTCTATCTATGGGCAATACTGATGGTATTTTCTTGTGCATTGCATAGAGTAATGGGACTGCAGCATTTGAATGCTGTTTATTTACTAGTTAAACCCAAGCCGGGATAGCTCAGGCAGTAGAGAAGCCTGTTATTAGAACACAGAGCCTGCAATTACTGCAGGTTCGAGCCCGGCCCAAGGTTGACTCAGCCTTCCACCCTTTATAAGGTAGGTAAAATGAGGACCCAGATTGTTGGGGGGGCAATAAGTTGACTTTGTAAATATACAAATAGAATGAGACTATTGCCTTATACATTGTAAGCCGCCCTGAGTCTTCGGAGAAGGGCGGGGTATAAATGTAAACAAATAAATAAATAAATAAATAAAAGAGCAAAAGCAAGTTGGAAGAGGGGGAGAGGGAGACTGCAGCTTAATTGAGTGTTTTAAGGTCTACAACCTTAAACACTCAAAGAGCCATTCGGACCCAGAAAACACTGGGAGCCACAAAACCTGGGTGGGCATGACCAACTCGACGTCACTCACTTCCACCAGTCACATGATCCCCTAACCACACCCACCCAGCCGGTCATTAGGGCAGTGAACCGGTTGTTAAAAAACATCGGGAACCACAAAACCCTTTGACATCTCTCTCTCTCCCCTCCCTCGCTCCCCTGTCTCTCTCCCCACCACCACCCCACCCCGCTCTCTCTCTGTATCTCTCTATGTCTCTCTCCCACTCTCTCTGTATCTCTCTGTCTCTGCCCCGGCCACTTCTCCATCCCCCACTGTCGCCCTTACCTTCTCAGACCAGGCAAGGAGTAACTGAGAGGGGAATGTGAGGGATGGGGTCAGCCAGTTGTGGGATCACCTGTGGAGCCACAGGTTGCTGACACCCGGTCTATATACTTCTGTGCTGGCATTGGTAAATACTTTTGATGGGACTCCTTCTGTACAATCTGCTTTCTATATCCTCTTGAAGGTTAACAGGCGAATCATCCTGTCATGGGGAAATCGCTAAGCATTAACAACCAAACTGACCCAGCTAGATAACCATGCTGTGTATGATAGACAGCCAGTTTGGTGTGATTGTGAAAGCTGCTGGCCTACAAGTCAGCAGACTGAGTTTTAGTCCCACCTTAGGCGTGAAAGCCAGCTGAGTGATTTTGGGTCAGTCATTCTCTCTCAGACCACTCTTACCACAGGGTTGTTTTTGCGGAGAAAATAGGCAGGATTACTAGGCATGTTTGTTTATGTTTTAAAAAACAGGATAAAAATGTAAGAACAATAGTAATATTACAAACCTATTTTACCATATATTCACATTTTTTCCCTTAGTCATATTATTTTCCACCTTTAGTTAAAAAAGAAAATTAAGAAATCCACTCTTATCTGTTATACTTCTATGTTAATTTATTATATAACAACAGAGTTGGAAGGGACCTTGGAGGCCTTCTAGTCCAACCCCCTGCCCAGGCAGGAAACCCTACACCATCTCAGTCAGATGGTTATCCAACATTTTCTTAAAAATTTCCAGTGTTGGAGCATTCACAACTTCTGCAGGCAAGTCGTTCCACTTATTAATTGTTCTAACTGTCAGGAAATTTCTCCTTAGTTCTAAGTTGCTTCTTTCTTTGATCAGTTTCCACCCATTGCTTCTTGTTCTACCCTCAGGTGCTTTGGAGAACAGCCCGACTCCCTCTTCTTTGTGGCAGCCCCTGAGATATTGGAACACAGCTATCATGTCTCCCCTAGTCCTTCTTTTTATTAAACTAGACATACCCAGTTCCTGCAACCGTTCTTCATATGTTTTATCCTCCAGTCCCTAATCATCTTTGTTGCTCTTCTCTGCACTCTTTCTAGAGTCTCAACATCTTTTTTACATCGTGGCGACCAAAACTGGATGCAATATTCCAAGTGTGGCCTTACCAAGGCATTATAAAGTGGTACTAACACTTCACGTGATCTTGATTCTATCCCTCTGTTTATGCAGCCCAGAACTGTGTTGGCTTTTTTAGCAGCTGCTGCACACTGCTGGCTCATATCTAAATGGTTATCCACTAGGACTCCAAGATCCCTCTCACAGGTACTACTATTGAGCAAGGTACCACATATACGGTACCGGTGCATTTTGGTTTTTTTGCCTAAATGTAGAACCTTACTTTTTTCACTGTTGAATTTCATTTTGTTAGATAGCGCCCAATGTTCAAGTCTGTCAAGATCTTTCTGTAACTTGAGCCTATCTTCTGGAGTGTTGGCTATTCCTGCCAGCTTGGTGTCATCTGCAAATTTGATGAGTTCCCCATCTATCCCCTCGTCCAAGTCATTGATGAAGATGTTGAAGAGTACTGGGCCTAAAACAGAGCCTTGGGGTACTCCACTGCATACTTCCCTCCATGTGGATGTAGTTCCGTTGAGGACTACACGTTGATTGTGGTTGGTCAGCCAGTTATGAATCCATCTGGTGGTGGTGCTGTCTAACCCACATTTTTCTACTTTATCTAGTAGTAGGTTATGGTCTACTTTATCAAATGCTTTACTGAAGTTTAAGTAAATTATATCAACAGCATTCCTCTGGTCAACTAATTTTGTCATTTTGTCAAAGAATGCGATAAGATTAGTCTGGCATGATCTGTTTTTGACAAAACCATGTTGGCTTTTAGTTATTATTTTGTTTGCTTCTAGGTGTTCACTGATTCGTTGCTTGATTATCTTTTCCAGAATCTTCCCCGGTATTGAGGTCAGGCTGATAGGTCTGTAGTTTCCTGGATCTGTTTTTTTTCCTTTTTTGAAGATGGGAACTACATCAGCTCTTTTCCAGTCCTCTGGCAGCTCCCCTGTGCTCCAGGATCTTTGAAAGATATAGTTCAGTGGTTCTGAAATCACGTCTGCCAGTTCCTTCAGAACCTTGGGGTGTAATCCATCCGGTCCTGGTGATTTGAACTCATCTAGGGTAGACAGGTGTTCACTTACCATTTTCTTCCCTATTTTAACTTGTGTTTCTAATCTGTTTTTGTAGTGCTGTTTTGATAGGTTGGATTGTTTTTCCTTTTGTGTAAAGACAGATGCAAAATATGAGTTAAGTAGATCTGCTTTCTCCCTGTTGCTTGTCATCTTCTTGCCACTTTCTCCCAGCAATGGGCCAATTGTTTCCTTGACTTTTTCTTGTTTTTAACATGTTGGAAGAAGCTTTTTGTTATTTTTACTTTTGTCGCTAGCCTTTGTTCATTGTGAGCCTTAGCTTTCCTCACTTCATCTTTACAGGCTCGGGCTGTTGCTGATATTCTGCCTTAGTTATTTGCCCCTCTTTCCACTTTTTATATTTGTCCTTTTGTCTTTCAATTTGTCAGATAGTTCTTTATGCATCCATGCTGGTTTCTTTTGAGATCTACTATTTTCTTCTTCATTGGTATTGTGTTAGACTGTGCTTTTATAATCTCACTTTTCAAAATTTCCCAAGCTTCTTGAGTTGTTTTCCCCCTGAGGATTCTCATCCATTGAATCCTTCTCAAGCTCTCTCTAAGTTTATTGAAATTAGCTCTCTTAAAGTCCAAGACTCTAGTTTGACTTTGTTCTACTACTTGTATTTGCTTAAAGTCAATTCCAATATAGCGTGGTCACTTGCCCCAAGGTTCCTGTAGCTTCAACACCTTCTATCATTTCATCTCTGTTAGTGAGAATTAAGTCCAATATGGCTGATCCCTTGTCGCCTTCTCTATTTTTGGGAAACAAAGTTGTCTGCTAGGTTTGTTAGGAACCTGTTGGATCTTCCACTTGGTGCAGAGTTTGTTTCCCAGTTGATGTCAGGGTAGTTAAAATCCCCCATTACTACTGTGATGTGCTTCCTACATACCTTAGTTAGCTGACTAGCAAAAAGTTCATCTACTTCCTCTGTTTGGTTGGGTGGCCTATAGTATAGACCTATGGCAATATCGTTTTTCACCCCTTTTATATTGACCCAAATACATTCAAGATGATTTTCATCATTGTTGTGCTCTATTTCTGTAGAGATGTAGTTATTTCTTATATATAGTGCAACTCCACCTCCTCTTTTATTTGGTCTATTTCTTTTAAATAATTTATATCCCTCTAGCTGTATGTTCCATTTGTCAGTTTCATCCCACCAAATTTCCGTAATGGCAACAATATCATATCTGCCCTCATTTACTTGAATTTCTAATTCACCCTGTTTATTCCTCATGCTCTGTGCATTGGTGTATAGACATTTGAGTCCATTTGGATTGATCTTGTGTTTACTGTCTACATAACCTGTGTTGACTGCCCCTACTTTCTTGCCACCTGTTGGTTTAGTGCACATAGTATGTTTTTGCGCATTTATAAAATCAATGAAAAAAAATAATCAGGTAAGATTTATGACTAAGCAGTTTTAGTGATTTCTTAAGTAAATCAATTTTTCATTCCATACAATTAGTTGTCAATTCTTAACTGGTTCTCAAAGAATATGATAACACAAAATTGTAATCATTGGAAACAGCCAGTTATGACAGATGACACATCTTGTATCATGAACTTTAACAAGATCAAAGAGCTTACCCAATTTATACAAGATGGGGAGATGAAAAACTCAGATTCTAAAATAATCTAGCTTCTTTTTTCTAGAATTCATTATATTTCTTTTAAATTCTTTCTATTACATTATTAGCTTTATGTGTTAGAATTATATCTGCATACATATTTCATTTATTAAGTGTTTATGTAACAATTATGTACATAATATTTATTGTTATGTAACAATTATGTACTTTGATTTCTATCCTGATGATCTCCAGAATGTTTCCATTATAAATGTCAGAAGCTCCAGTAATCCTGGCTTTTACAATCTGGAGAAATTAATTTTACCTAATATTTTAAAGGTTGAACTTGAAGAATTCTGTCATAGTATTAGGCAAGAAGCTAAAAATGAAAGGCTGGTAATTTACTATTAAATTGTATAGGTGCAGTTTTACTTGTTTAGGGAAAACACTGAACAGAATTTTATTTTGCAAATGCTAGTGTCAACCTAATTTATTCCTATTTCATGTATGAATAAATATACAACAGATAATACATGAAAATGTGCTGTACTTTTTGTTCAAACACTAAGAGATTGTATACTATATTCTCTATTGCCAATTACCAGTTTATGCTGACATTTTTGAATGAAGAAAGACAAAAAGAAACTATCTGCCATGCAATAAAAGTGGAATAGCTTTTGCTAGCCAATATAATGGAACACAGTAGTTTAAAATTTAAGTGTTTCTCAAAGTTGGCAGCTTTAAAACATGTGGATGTCAACTTCCAGAATTCTCCAGCCAGGGAGTTGAAGTCCATGTGTCTTAAAATTGCCAAGTTTGAGAAACACTGCTTTAGAATAATACTTACATATTTTACTGAATATTAAAAATTAGATAGAACTCTAAATACTATTGGTTTGGAGGATACCAATATTAACACCTTTCAATTATTAATGCTAAATATCCAGCAGATGGCAGCAAACTGCAATCTTAAAAAAAATAATTTGTTGGGTAGTTGTTTTTTCTTTTGGATGATTGAAGCTGTTTATTTATAAGTCATTGTTTCTTCCAATTCTTCAGAATCATTTCTGCCGCGTCTAATGTGCTGTCTTTCTGCCAACAAAGAATGCCATGAAGGTTAAAATCAACTTTCTTTCATGATATAAGATATTAAAGAGCAGAGAGGGGGAAGAGTGATTTGGTTACAGTACCGTGAATGTCATCTTTATAACAAACCAGTAATTCAGTTTACTCTTGATAAATAAATGGTTGTCAATGACCCAGCTGTTAGTCAAGTAATCAGCAGCAATATGCACATTCTCAAATGGAGTAATGAAAAACAGAAATTTACTAGGAAGATAATGACCATATTCAACAGTCTACTCCTGAAAAGTCTTCCATATTCAAATTAATACTTTAGAATCAAAACAGCGTTTTGTTTCCAAGCAGCATTTTGGGGCTTAGAAAAACACAATGTGAATCTTATAAATATGATTTGGAAATGAATAGTAGCAATATTTAAAATGCTCTAAATGGTTAAATTAGAAAACAAAAAAATGGAAATTCTGTAAGATCAAAAGATTGTAGAACTTACTTTGATGAAGCAAAAGCGTATATATTTTTCAAATTGACCTTTGGTTTCTGGGCCACAAAATGGACTCAGAGGAATAGCTGACAGTTTCTGAAAAAAACAAACTAGAATTACAAGCTCACAATACATTAAAAAGGATTTTGTATGTGGCAACTATTTAAATGAAGTTTTTTGATGATGCATTTTGTTTCAAGTTTTGCTTCTGCTAAGGAACAGTTTTCTTATATTCAATGCCAAGGTCCGCAGTTGGAGATAAAAAGTTCTGTCCATTTATGGACATATAACTTTCCATTGCACCTCTATATATCGGGATGAGCCATTTCAATTTTATTTAAAATATCATAGTTGGATAATTGAAATAGGAAGGAAAAAGAAATCAGAACCTACCTTAGATTTAATCATCCATTTCACAAATTTATAATCATAAGGTTTCTCTTTTTCCATGTCAGACAGATCTATACCTTTAAAAAATAAATAAATAACACTATTTTCCAGTTCAGAAACATCAAGTAGGACAATTCCACAGTTTGCAGATACACAAAATCAATCTAAGCTGGAGAAATAATGTGGGAACTGTTTTGTTGCATTCCTTTCCCTATATCTCCTCTGAAGCAATATACCAGGGGTGTCAAACTCAAGGCCCAGGGCCCAGATCTAGCCTGCGGGGTCCTTAGATATGGCCCGCGGGGCTGCCATAGGACCGACCCACAGTGCTTCTGCCAACAAAAATGGAGCTTAGGAGGGAGTTCCATTTTTTCTGGCAGAGGGTTGCAGGAAGCCATCACAGGAGCCTGTTTTCAGGAGCCTGTTTTCACTGGGAGAGCACTCAGGCCACCACAACACGAGTGATGTTGAGCTGGCCATGCCCACCTTGGCCACGCTCACCCTGCACCCCCCGAGGTCAAACACAATCCTGATGCAGTCCTCAATGAAATCAAGTTTGACACCCTTGCAGTATACTAACGTTTTCCTTTTATGCAGACTAGTACATAGAAATATTTTGAGGACCCACCATACAATATTAATAGCCTGGCACTTACGAGCATTATGGTGTACATCTGCAAGACACTAAATGTCATGAAGTCATCAACCTGAATATTTTTTTCATTTACTGTCCGAAACCTCAGAATCCAGAACTCAGGTAGCCTTCACTATAGGTAGTCCTCAACTTACAACCATTCATTTAGTGACCGTTCAAAGTTAGAATGGCCCTGAAAAAAGTGACTTGTGACCATTTTTCACACTTAACGATGTTGCAGCATCCTGATGGTCATGTGATCAATTTCAAGCACCTGGCAACTGGCATGTATTCATGACAGCTGCTGTTCTGTTCTCCTCCACCTCCGTCCGAATGATGGCTTAATTAGCCGGCACTATCAGCTCTGGCGGCAAAAGAGCCAGCGTCTGCCAAGAGCCCTCGTTATCTTCCACAACGCTAGTGAGTCACAAACTTCAGCTCTAGTCAATCAGTGGATTTGCCTGTTACAAGGAGACACACCAGCTCTCGCTGCCTTTTATATCCTGTGGGGTGTGGCTCCATGACTCAGCACTTCCTAGGCCTGCCCCACCCTTGCTTCTGTTGTTCCCTCCTCTCCTGCCTATGAAACCTAGGATTCAACCAAGCCTGATTGCTGTCAGCTGGGTCTGCAGGCGTAGCCTGGGGGGGGGAAGAGTCGGGATGGAGGCCTCATTATTTCTTCCACCTGGCCTGCTTCTGGCTCCTGGAGCTGAGCCAGGGAAGCCGGTGCTCCTGAGGTAAGTCCTGACGGCCCTTCCCCCTCACTTTCCAAGTCACTTTCTGGCAGCAGGGCCAGCTCGGGGGGCGCAGACACAACAGCTGCACTGTTCCCCGATCACTATTTGTAACCTTCTGAGCCAGCTTCTGGCAAGCAAAGTCAATGGGGGAACCCCTTAATGACTGCATGATTCACTGAACAACTGCAGTATTTTACTTAATGACTGCGGCAACTAGGACAAAACCAGTGGTGAAATTCAAATTTTTTTACTGTCGGTTCCATGGGCATAGCTTGGTGGGTGTGGCTTGATGGGCGTGGTAGGGGAAGGATGCTGCAAAATCTCCATTTCCACCCCACTCCAGGGGAAGGTTACTCCAAAATCCCCATTCCCATCTTACTCTGGGACCAGCCAGAGGTGGTATTTGTCAGTTCTCCGAACTACTCAAAATTTCTGCTACCAGTTCTCCAGAACCTTTCTGAACCTGCTGGATTTCACTCCTGGACAAAACTCACTTAACTGCCTAGCTTAGCAACAAAAATTTGGGGCTCAATTGTAATCACCTGTATAGACGATATATCTTTCTGATACAGCTTCAATTTTGGTGAAAATAAACTCCTCCCTGCCATAAATTAAGAATGTCACCAACCTAATGTGGACACATCCACAATCATAAAATATCCTCCCTCGGGAATAACAGGCTTCAGTCCAACTTCCAGAAACATCTGAGCCATTCGGTTCCGTTTACTTTCCAGCTCTCTAGGCAAGGAGTAGAAATAGCATTCTGGATCATCCATGCGTTTGAAATCTAGCAAAAAACTTTGGGCTACAGCCTCCTGAAAAGCCAAACCCGTTAAGAAAAAGTTGAAATAATCAACATAAACCGAAGATGCCTATGAGATCAAGGTTTAATGATAACAATGTGACCCCCTGGTTTGTGTCAATTACCTGACCTTCGGACCTTTTGCCGTGAATTGAAAACGCACTTGTTTATCCAAGTGGGACTGGCTTAATTTTTTAAACTTTTGAATTTTAATAATTTTAATTGGGGTATTTTATGAATTTTATGGGTCAAATTTGACAGTTTTAAATTTTTGGCCATTTATAGAATATGTTATTTTAACTTTTGTTTTAATTTGTATATTGTACTATTTTTTAATCTGGCTGTACACCGCCCTGAGTCCTTCGGGAGAAGGGCGGTATAAAAATCTAAATAATAAATAAATAATAAAATAATAAATAAATAAATAAATCTTTAAAGCTCAAAATTGTAATTGTTTTTTGCTAAGAGTGCCCACCACAATGGATGTTCCATTAACAAGAAACGTATCAGGACATTCTTCTATCGGGCTACATTTGTTTGAAGACTTTGTTTCTTTCAACCTTCAGCCCCATTGTTTTAATTAATTCAGTTTGTATCTGTGTTCAACTTTTTTCAATAATATTACTCCAAATTGTTTAACCAGGATTATGGTTTTAGAATAATATAAAATTATAAAGGGATCTACAATACCATTTCATAATTTTTAATTATGAATAAAATCTAGACATCTATTCACCTTCTTCTCTTCTTCCTCACAAAAGGAAGAAGTGTCCCAAATAGTTATAAAACTTGAATCTAACCACAAATATACAGAACACTACGCTCTAATATAAAGGTTGTATATAGGTGACGCTTTGGCAAGTTAAAATTGTCTATAAAACCACTGGATAAATTCAAAATTGTCTTACCAGATATAATTGTCTATAAAACTACTGGGTACGTTTCACATTAGCAAAATATTGTAAAATGATACTCTTTTCTACCTATTTCAGTTCATTTTCTCAGATGACAGAGAAATGGTTATTTAGTCCAATGCTGATTCACACTGGGCCTATTCGTTTAAAGAACTCACTTACTGTTATTATTTAGCATATGGCATATCCTATATTGATTTGCAATACATTAATATTTCACACAAATTAATAAAACACAATATAACATAAATGTTAAAAAGATCTATATTCAAATATGTCTAGGCCCTGTAACCACTGAAACGCAGCATCGTTTATATTGGGGGGGGGGAATCAGATAACCCACTTACAGTTTGCATCCATACATTTCTTTCTTATCCATTTTAAATCCATACTTTCCATACTTCTGACCTCCCAAATGTGCAAGATGTTTTACAAAAAACAACATTTCCTTTGTCTGCCTTTGTACTTACTTGTAATGGAGTTGCACATGTATAAATGGTATTTTGTTGAACAACCTGCAAGTGCTTTATCAGATGTGAGGGACCGATAGACCAACCAAGCTGAAATGAAAGATAAAATATGCATTACTTGTTGACTGTTTCCTTACATTTACAAAACAACAAATGCTAGGACGCATTCAGGCATTTGCTCCTTTCATCTATCTCAAGATATATACATTGTGCCTGCTTTGCAGATAAATTCACAAAACTTATAATATACAAAAAACATTTATTTTCCCACACAAACCCCATCAGTCACTGATAGGCAACTGATACACTTAAAGAAGAATTTTCTTTCAGTTGATGAAAAATTTTCTCCCTAAATCTTTTAGGAAGTTATTATTGGGTAGTGGAAGACAATCGAATCAGAGATTCTGCAGCTAACCCTTTATTTAAAAACAGACTTTTTTAAAAAACAAACACACACCAAGCTACACTTTCTAGAATTAAACATCTATTTTATAAACAAGTGACATATATAATCATCTTAAAATATACATATATCCATACATCATTTATGTCTCTATAAATTTCCACAATAGCTGTAAATGTTAACATATTAAATGGGTCATGCCCATTTGAGATTTAACAGAGAACTTAAAGTTTATTTGTATACATATAGGATTTATATATGGAATTTCCTCAATTTTCATTTCTGAATACAACCTTTCATATTATTTCACTATAGTGGTAATGTCCCAAATCTCACCAGTATATTTTCAATAGAACTGTGAAGAAGATCAAAATGCCATGCAAAAGCATGGTGTAGAATTAGATTTAGTTCTTCATTCAGTAGTACCCATTTTTAAATTCAAATTAGAACTGCCATATGAAATATACAGCTGGGCATATATTACTATTTAAGGTTGATAATAAAAATCTCTTAAGTTCAGTCCTTTCCAGCCTTTAACTTTTTAAAATGTCTTTGGGCGTATATAAGTTGCAAATATCGGTGTACATTCACTAGTGTCAATGTTTTAATTCAACACTACCTCAACATATGACTTTTCATGGAAGCAATCTCTAACTAAGTCCATTACCTTCCAGCCAGTTACACTGTATGTTTTTCCAGCGCTTCCTATTGTTATTGTTCTCTCCCACATTCCAGGCAAAGTAGCTGTTCATATTAAAACAAGTTAATTGATATTTTATTTATGAAAATTTATATTTTGCCCTTCTGGTACATAGTCACCATTCAGTAATTACATTCTGCAGAGATAACCAAATTTCACTTTACAAACATCCATTAAAATCACAGGGTAGAAATAATTGTATTTATGATCAACCAAGTAAGTTCAGAGCTGTAAGTAACGAACTGGAAGAAAAATATCTGGCAAGATAAAATTATTTTTCTAAAGTTCACAAGGATATGTAAAATAAAAGCTTTCTGTAATACAAATTAGCATTGAATTAAACCAGTCTTAATAGGAGTTGGCTAGTTATTAGGGGAGTGCCAATACATTTGTAATGTATTGGGATAGTTGGCTCCAAAGCTGGCTATTCCATTTTAGCAGTAGATTTAAATAACGAAGGTTATCACAGCACATATGTTATATGAAGCAACAGACTGAACGGGTTTTCATATCCAATCAGATTCAAAAATAGTATCAGTAAGACAATATACAGCACTATCCCTATGGAGCTATCAGGAGAATTCTCATTTACAATATGCATTAAGTTTGTCAGCACAACTTCCATTTTGCACAAGGCAGATAAGGAAAAATGATTTAGTATTCTACACTACAGTAAAGGAAACTATCTTGGTGACAGCACAAAGCGTGTACTGATTCCATGTACTATCACTCACAGCCTCTATTAAGAAGGTATTGGAGAATTATAACTGATGCTGCAAATTGATGCAATATTCATTTTCATGATACATGTGTCACTTCAATTGATGGACTATAAGAAACTTAATACAACTCTGTCTCTAGGGAGAGGATTTATGTTCTCTTCTTTGTATAAACTCCATGTACAAAATAAATAAGCAAAAGAAAAATCGCTTTCTGGGGGGGGGAAAGGGAGGAATAGTTTGCTCAGTTTGTAAATATAACTGTCGTTTATACCTAAGTTTTACGATCTGAAACTGTTCCATGGGATTTGCTTAAAAGTGACCAAGAAGAAAGAAGTGTACATGAACAACTTCATCTGAAATGTTTTATACTGTGTTTTCTATGCATTCTATGCGGTGCAATAAAAATACCTTATGAGATTATACACACTTTTCACAAAACACAGAAAAATAAATTTACGTAAAGAATGTGACATTCTTTACATACAATCTTATAAAATAAGAATGCAATGAAACAGTATTTGCTGATTTGATCTCTTTGTTCAGGCCTTTGGCAATTATGATTGAAGTTCCCTTTTTATATTTTCATTGTATCCCATCTGGAGTTGTTATCTCAGCCATCTTTGTTTTGCAATGTTTTTTCTTTTCTTTTTTTACGCTTTTAACTATTTGTAAACCTCCCAGAATCACTGGGATTCAGGCAGCATATAAATTTAGTTGAATAATAAATGGTAGTAATACCAACTGAAAATATTCAATTAATTTTGTCAACAAGCAGTTTTCAATTCCCATTTAAATATAAAATTTCATTAATGATTTATAGCACATAATAAATACCAAACCTATTATGGGTTATGCAAAACAGAAATAACCAATTAGGGAAGGAAGCAACAAGCTCCCCCATTGCTGGATGCATTTAAACTGAGGCATAACTTCTCCTGTTCTGGCCTAAGCTCCCTGAGAAAGCTTAAATCACAGGCTTAGTCCCAAAAAACCCTCTTTTATTTAGGCTGTGAATTTTGGTCATTACAGTCTTTCAAGGTAATGCTGATAAGCAACCACCTTTATCTTCCTTGAAAGGTTGCCAGAGACCTAATTGCCAATTAGTTTTACAAGGCCAAACAGAGAACAGAATCAAATGGAGCTTCTCAGAGTTTGAACCGACCAGAATGAACAAATTGCTTCCTGCAAAGGCTCACGTCCATTTGCTCCTCTCTTATGTCTTATGGGAGGGGCCAATCATCTCCAAGCCTTACTCCTGAGTTGCCCCTTTTGTCAACTGTTCTTGCCTCTCAGCTCTGCACATATGCGCACTGGGAATAGGCTCCCCCTGTTCTTCTGCCTCGCTGATGTCAGATTTCGGAGGCTCCGGAGGCAGCACATAATTACCAGATGGCCCTGCCCCCCCCCTGCCTCCGACACAGACCCCTCGTCCAAGCCTTCCCCGGACTCCAGGACTGGCCCACGTTCCCCCCCAACCTCCTCACTATCCGAATCTGCTGCCAGCTCTGCTGGCCACTGGCAGACCACAACATCTCCTTCCAACTCTTATTATTTTTATGAAAATAATTTAGCATTCAGAGATTTGGCTTTTATGGTGTGAATGTTTTCATAGACATTTCAATGAATGTATGGTTTCATTTTGCAACCAATGATTTTCTTTTTGTAACTCTCATGTTTCCCTGCCACTGTTTCTTTTCTCTTTTTTTTTCCATTAAAAATCAGCTAAGCGGGGGGGCGGGGGGAATGGAATGGCTGCACAAAATCTTTTGACTAATGCAACAAAGAACTCTTTGTGTGGAACCATCCAAAGTGGATGAAAGTAATGAAGCCTGAATGGCTCAGACACACAACAAATAAGTGTATCCAAGATCTACCTACACCTCCACTGCCTGGAAAAAAGATGGAAAGAAAAAGAATTTCATCCAAAGTAAAATGAAAAAAAAAAAGCCTCCAAAAACTGTAAGCTCTGAAACATATGTTGTAAAAATAACCAGAGGGATTTCTTTTTCTGATATCAAATGAATCAAACCTTGCAAATCAGTTCATCCCACCTACTGGGTGAATGTATAACTAATTAGAACTGATGGAGTTTAAAGTACTAACAGTAAATCACTATCTGGAGCAGGATGTCATACAGTAATCATTTTGCAACTATATGTTTTGGAGCTCTGCCAGCAGGAAGAAAATTAGGAGTTAAAATATTCAGTTACCTTTGGAGAAGCCGAACAGTAATTCATCATAATAATTTAAACATATAAAATAGCACAATTTGATCATATCAAATAATGTTTAGATGAGTTTGTCTGGGCTCGGAAACTACGCAGGGTCAGATTTGATTACTACCTGGAAAAGACATCACCAGAAAGCTGCAAACTAGATTGGGAAAGCTTTGAAGAAGGCAATGTGACAAGACCCTGCTGCATATCTGCAAAGAAAACGATGTTGATGTATGCATGTAAGTTCAATTCAGCTTGAGAACTTCTTTCATTGAATTATGTAACATTTACATATATAGTAACAATAACATTTCATTGAATCATATGACTTACTTTAAGTCAGATATTTAATATTCTTCAACATTATTTTCTGAAGCTAAAGGTGTGCGGAGTGTTTTGTTATTTTTGCGTTTTAAAAAAATTGCTATAGTTAACAGGCAATATTTCATTAAATTGGGGGGGGGGCAGAATGGGGCAACTCACCCCAGCCAATTCTCCCTGGCCATCTCGCTGCAGCTATCTCATCTCAGCTGACTTGCACGGAGACAACTCACAGCGGGACAATTTGACATGGAATAACTCAAGAAAGGGACAACCAGAATTGCAGCTCACCCCAGCTTTGAGGGACTTCTAACTTGAGAAGGTCCAAATCTAAAGCAAGACAAGGCCTGCTGCAATTCACTTGTCCCTCTTGAGTTATCCTATGTTGAATTGTCCCGCAGCAAGCTGGTTGTGGTGTGTGGGCCAAAGTGAGTCGGCCACAGAGAGTTGTCCTAGACCTAGACCCTATCTATAGCTCTAGGTGGTTTCGCATATAATTCTAAAACAAAAAGTTTTTTTTTAGAATTATATGCAAATCTACCCAATATGATTTATCATATGTAAATCAAACCATTATACCTTGTTCAACACATCCTGGTTAAAGTATACAGGCTTAGCATTACCTAATATGAGTACAGCCATATTCTCAAATATTTATTTATTTAATCATCCATTCCTTTATTCATTCATTAAATTTATATGCTGCCCCATCTCACTCTGAAAAACAAAATATAAGGAGATATAAACATATTTCTTTTTGTTCAGCAGCTAAATTCAAAATATTTAATATTTTAAAATATATACTTTTTACTGATTTTTTTTCCAAAAATTACTGTGTAACATTCTTTAGGTAAAACCTATTTCTTATAAGCAGTGACTAAAAGGTATATTTAGGTTTCTCATCATGTACCATTTATACCATTTTAAATTTTAGTACCTATTTTAATATGTTTATTTCCAGTATAAACTAGCCATTCGTACACCTCATCACTGATGCACAGTGTATCATATTTAATACAGAGATCAGCAATTATCTGGAGCTCTTCTTTTGTATAGACCTAAAATGAAAAGAGAGAAACATGTTGATCAGTATATTCAATATATACTTTAAATATATGTGTTTGTGGTGTGTGTGTGTGTGTGTGTGTAACAAATTTCAAAACAGGATGCTTACCTTTCCTATGGGATTGTGAGGGGTATTCAGTATAATAGCTTTGGTCTTGGAATTAAACTTATTTGCAAGCTCAGTGGGATCCAAGATCCAGTCAGCACTAGAAGCAACTTCTCCATTCACAGATTTCTGGAATAAATAGAACATATTTTATTAACTGCTAAGACTGCCCAGTGCCAAATTTCCTAAGCTGATAGATTTCATTGTTATCCAGATCCAACAAATAGAATCAAATGAATGATAAATAATTAGATCTGTCTCTACCTCTCTGTCTCTCTCTCTCTCATTCCCTCACACTGAATGTATTTTCTTGGGGGGAAAATAAAGTCGAAAAGGGGGCAAATATGAAAGAGGTTCATAAGGGTAAAACACTCTTTTATTTTTTTAACTTTACTGAAAAATGCCTGTCAATTACTTTGACATGTTTTTTAAGAAGGGCCTATTCCAAGATTTGAGTTGATGGATTCCAAGGCAAAAAGGGGCACTTCCATTGCTTGCCATATCACAAGAGGACATGCACCTGTAGCCCCAACCATTTTAATTAATTCTGAAGCAAATATTTTCTTAATTTCTTATGTTTAAGGTAAAGAAATATGAATGATAATTGCTATCACATTTCAAAATGTAAGAATGAATTAGGCAAGCTCTGTATATTCATCCCTCCCTTCTTTTCTTCCCACAAAGCTTTAAAGACAATTCAGAAGTTTCTCTCAGCTATTCTTCCCTTGTCATCAAAACCACAGTACTCACGTTTCTCAAAGGTATAAAAACAGGCCTGGCTCCTGCCATCCTCACCATGGGCTCGTAACAGTCATAGAAGGGTTCAATTATTATTACCTAAAACAAAGGTAAGCTTACATGAATAAAGAATTAAAAAGTGAGCTACCTTTTTTTCTAATATCAGAAGTAGTATTCAGTCTGACTTAATGATAACTTTACACATTTTTTTAAAAAAATGTTGGCCACACCCACCAAGTCACATTACCCCCCCACCAGGCCACACCCACAGAACCGGTAGTAACAAATTTTACATTTCACCCCTGATATGAAGATTCAATTCAGTTGATTTAATCCTAAAACCTTATGCAAAGGAATCTTCTCAATTAACAGTAACAGAGGTGGTATTCAGCTAGTTCAGACCAGTTTGCCCGAACCGGTAGCGGAAATCGCGGGTAGGCCCGCCCACCTGCCCTAGCTCTATGCCATCTTATTTAGGCACCTTTTTGAAGCCGGGTGGATGAGCGGAAAGCACGCGCATCAGCAAAGCATGTGGAAGGCAAAGCACGGTTACTTTTGCAAACCAGTAGGGAAACTAAAGTCACCCAAGTGATAACTAGAACTAGTTTGTGGCTACAAGGGAATTCTAGGCTCTTTTCACTCTGTCCCTAGGGGTTTTTTTCTCCTATGAAATGAGAAGTATGGAAGGAAAAAGAAAATAACAGATCAAAAGGTAATGTCTGCATTGCGTGTGCTGGAGATAAACTGAAGGAATTGGAGATACAGGTATTCTTTGACTTATAACCACAACTGGGACCAGAATTTCCACTGATAAGCAAGGCAGTTATTAAGTGAGCCACACCTGATTTTACTTCCTTTTTCCACCATTTTTAAAAGAATCCCTGCGGTTCTTCCGTGAATGATGAGGACATTAAGGGAATCTGGCTTCCCCATTGATTTTGGTTGTCGGAAGCCAGCTGGGAAGGCCAAAAATGGTGATCACCTGACCTAGGAATGCAGCAACCATTGTAAATACATGCCGGTTGCCAAGGGCCTAAATTTTGATCTTATAATTACAGGGATGCTGCAATGGTCACTATGTAAGTGAATTGTTGATAAGTCTCTTTTTTTTCAGTGCTATTGTAACTTTAAACAGTTGTTAAATGAATAGTTGCAGGCTAAGGACTGTCTAACAGAGACAACAGAACTGAACAGTGAAAAGAGAGAATATGTGTGTGAGAGAATATGGCATGTGTATAAAAAGCCATGCTTTCATTGTCAGATTTCCCCTGAATGAAATTACTTAAATATCCTAATTTTGAATCTATCCTCTAATTTACAAGAACTGAAAGAAAACTCTTATTATTCATAGTCTCATACCATTCCAAGCAAAAGACGATAAGAAGGTGAAATCATACCTCAAATTTAAAGAAATCAACATCCAATTTTTAAACATCATGAAATAAACTTGACTATGGGTTTAAAACTATTGTAGACTGCTAGAAAGTCCATGATAGAATGTTGCCTTATTAAAATCTTTTTTAAAACTGTCTTTAACTTTATATTTTTGAAAGCAAAAGAGCATTATTCTAAGGTCAAGCTGACTTGGAAATTTATATGTATTACCCTGCAGATACAGCTACAGAACCATTAAAAAAAAAACAGGCGGGGGTGGGGGTAGAATGGGAAATCCTCTTTAACCCAAACCAGATTTCTATGCATCAAAAGAGCCAGTATGAAGTTGTGGATAAAGTATTGGCCTAAAAACCAGGAGTTGTGAATTCTACTCCCACCTTAGGCATGATAGCTAGCTGGGTAATTTGGGACCAATTACTCTCTTTCAACCCAAGCCAACTCACAGGGTTGTTGTTATGGGGAAAATAGGAGGAGGAAGGAGTATTATGTAGGCTTACTACCCTGAGTTGCTTATAAAGTAACAAAGGCAGGATAAAAATATCTACTTCAAAAAATTAAGGAATGATTTGAGAAACTTCATCTAATTTCAGCACTGGTTTTTAATAAAACAAAAAAAATACAACCCAGTTATTTTATAACTGGGATTATTACAAAGACTTACTTCATCTTCTGCTTCAATAAGTCCCTGTATTGCACTAAACAGGGATCCATATGCCCCTACTGTGACCAGAATGTCCGTGTATGGATCTATCTTTTTTCTACAAACTTTTTCATACACTTGAGACAGGACTTTCACCAATGGTGGATGACCCTGAGTACATTTTTTTAAAAAAAGAGAAAAATAGTTAATAAGAAACACAAAAAAATGTCAGCTATGTGTGAGCGATGCATGCATTAGTTCAAAACATAAGTAGATATGATCATAAATCCTTACAGCCAGAGTTGTAAGTTTCCAAATTGTGTAATGCCCCAAGACATCACAACAAACCCATAGGTGTGTTGAGGGATATTTTAAATTTTTGCTACATCCATTTGCAAAACAGGGGGTTTGGACGTGTTTTGGCAGAAGGATACCACAAAAAAAATACTGAAACACTCAAGGTGCTGTGAATCAAGAAAATTTGGGAACCTCTGCCTTAGAATAACTTCCTTTTTATGACCCTGTAGTTCCTATTTGGGGTAGAGTTGGTGCAGCTGGATGGAGCTGAGCATCTATTGGCTGGATGCCCTTCCTGATGCCTACATGGAGTTCACAGAAAATATTTTTTCTATATAAATATCAGAATATATTTTTGTAAAAGATGGGAAGTGTTAAGTTCGATGAACTAACATAAGAAAATGTACCAAGACCAATTCCATCAAAACGTTTCTCTACTTATATAAACATTTTTATTAATTATATGCATGTACTGAGTTCTGCAAAGCAAGTTGCTTTATTATCATCATCAAACAGGACAATAATATTGCAATGTGCTCTGGGAAATTCTGGGAAATCCACACTAGTTTAGTTTAATGTATTAAATAGATTGTGCGGATGGATGAAATGGAAATTAACTTCATTTGCATATAACTCTAATTTCGGTGGTGAAGACAGAACCTTGTATTTCTATTCAGAATAAGAATCTAAAACTGAGAAATATAAACAAACCAGCTGAGAAACATTCAGGCTAGGCTATTCATTTAAAGCAAGGTCTTTAAGAGAGGCAGGCACGTAACGCACTCACAAAACCCCGGGTGTACTGGTTCAGCCTATCCACCGATGATGCTTTTGCCAATTCTTTTTTGACATAGTTAGGAGGAGATATATCTGGAAGTCCTTGTCCAAGATTAACAATAGAGGGATCTGCAGCAAGTTTTGTAAATTCCACCCTACAGAACACATAAATTATTGCAATCTTATTAAATCCCAGGAAAGACTAGAATTTCCACTTCTGTGGAAATCATAACACAAAAATAGCAACAGTGTGCATTTTTTAAAAAAATTCAAATGCTTTGTTCTGATAGTCTGAAACAGTCTGAAATTATTATAACCTTAATGGAAGCGTATCCAATGCTTTTCGGATGATTGCCTTCCTCCCTAAAAAAATCAATTTCAAACTTGGGATATTTCTGAAATGACCAGAGGAATACTTTCCATAAGGTTTAGCAATCTGTTTTAAATTTACAACATCCTTTCGAACTAAAAGAAATTAAGCTGCATAATGGCCAACCAACTGCATCAGAAAATTCACTATTCTCCCGAGATGCCTTCAGAGGCAGTCCCACTGCCATCAAGACTAATTGTTATTGATCCCCATGGCAATAGATTAGAATAGGTCCAATCCTTTTTTGAAATCAGACAAGCTGGTAGACATCTACTACCTCTTGGAATACTCAATTTGCAAAGCTGAAAACATGTTGTGTAAAAAAAATCTTACTAAATACCTATTGGAAAAACCCTGTTTTGAGTAGTTTTTAAACTATAAAGTACAGGCTGTTCATGCCTCCAGAAACTAAGTGTATTTATTTGTTTGTTTGTTAACAGATTTTGTAGCCTGAAAAAAATTGAAAATTCATGGCTTATTCAGTCCCTTACAGATATATTTATTCCTAACAACCTTCTATAATTGAATAATGAAATATGTGGCTAATGGATAGAATTCTTATTCAATCTCTTGGCCATACATTTATTCTTACCTCTAATTGTACACTAAATTAATCTTTAGGCATCATCAATGTTTTTTTGTATTTAATTTCTGGTATTATTTAATGCAAATATCTGGATAGAATTTAATAAAGATAAAATCAGGAAAAATGCCAACTCCTGAGAACTTAAAAAAAGATGAAAAAAAATCCTGAAAACTGCCAACCTTTCAGCTGATTTCTGTAGCTGTACTCTTAACAGCAGCATGCAGTTCAATTATTCTCATGATACAAATCATAGTATACTGATTTCTGCAATCAAAGTGATATTGAAGGTACAAATGAAGGTGAAAAATTAGTTACCCTAACACACATTCTCTTCAGAGCTGAAATGTTTTGAGGTTTGACTATTGATTAAATTAATGCTTTCATTCATTATTACTTACCACATATTGTTATCAAGCCCTTCAATTCGTTTAGCGTTTTTATGCTTGAAGTTCATGGCCTAGCAGCAAAAAAAAATCAGAGACAAAAGGACTTTTGTTAGGGACAAAAAAAGAGTATATTATTGGATGGCATGTTATGCTGAAACTACAACTATATTCTAATATAAAACGAATTTCACACTGAAGACGCAAACAAGAATGAAAAGTAGATTCATCCTGTATGAAAAAGCACTAGAAACAAATTAATGGAAACTGGATGTAAGTAAATTAATTGGGAAGCTGCTTCGAACAGGGTTACTTGGGAGAAATATGAGACGGATGCTGAAGAGAAAGAAGCTGCAGTTCAGAATAAATGCATGTAAAGATTGTTACAAAAAAAGAGGATGGGAAAATACTGTAAATATATCTCTATGGACAGAAAGTTAGAGAGAAAGTAGTCAAAGAAAACAAGGGATAAGTTTAAAAGAGGAAGAAGAAACACAAAAGTGATTTTGAAGAATTTAACTGCCAGCAGTCACTAAACAAGGCAGTCACTAAATGAGGACTACTTATAAACTAACCTTGCTTGCAGCACATTGATATACTACATTGCCTTTATTCTTTGAATTTCTCACTTTTCTACCAAATTTAATCTAACCACAATTTTCTCCTCCCCCACCCCACTTCATCTTGAGTCATTGTCTTTATATGGCTAACCACTTCAAAAGTGCTCCCTTCATACTGACCAAATGCTTTTATATTCAGTCCAAATTCATTTAGCATTCATTTGTTCTTGATCTGACTATTCTTGTTTTATCACACATACTTCATGACTCCATTCCAGCTGCACTCAATTGCTTTTTGTGTTTCACCTGACGTAACTAACTTTCCAAATAACAAATACAGTAGAACACATTTTCATTTCTCTCAATAAGTGTTTATTCATTACAAGAGACCACAGCCTCCATCCATTTCTCCATCTTTAATACAAATTCTAACAAAGGTATACCATGCATTTGTTCTAATTTGTCAGCTTTTATATATAGTTTGTAATATATCTAATATTTGCTGAAAAACAGTCAGATATTGGGCCAACACTGCATTGTCATAATCTGCATACAAAATTATATTTACATTTACATTGTCAACCAATACACTTTTTTAACATCGCTACAGAACTCCTTGGCTTAAAACAATCCAAAAATGTATTATAGGTTATTAAACACATAGCTACATTTTAATGTATTATTAAGATCTCATAGCATTATGCGTTTCCACCTTTTTCTGGATGCTAACATCATAATGTTTTTTAAAATATGGCATTCCTTTAATATTTTTGCCTTACTATTTATTACTCCAAAAGGGAATAGCACAATCGGTATTATGCATCTACTGGTATCTATGTACAGCAACATTATAAAATATAACTCTGCTAAATTTCTTTGCTTGGCTTATGGTCAATCTAAGTACAGAACTCCTCTGGTCATACAACCCAAATGAACCACGAAATTCTGAAAAAATGAGAGAATATGTTAAAAAAAAATACCTGTTATTCTAGCTCTCTCTCTCTCAATCTTTTAAATATTATTAAGAATTTTGGGATCGATACAATTATTATAAAACATGTATAAACCAAGCAAAACCATCAAAACCATTTATTATAATACCAGGATACTAATAATCATTCTAACAGTTCCTCAAAAAAATATTAAAACAAACTATGTAACCAAAATGCCAAATGTAGAGAATGATATGTTAAGAGAATGACATGGAGGCTAGTAGACAGAGCCGCACTTAGTCTTAGATTCCAACATAAAAGTAACAAGACACACAAAGGCCAATTTAATTTGTTTTAAAAGGCTTCAAAGTAATTGCATCAGAGATATCCACACAGAACATCTATGCCAGCTGTACCATCTTGGATTGCTCATAAAAGTGTTGAGAAGGGCCTTGTATGAATAGCCAGCAATGTCAATCACTAGTCTAATAAATACTGTTTTGCATTTAAAGAGAGACCTGAGGGAACCTCAAGTGCACATCTAAATAGAGCCTCAGAGACATTAAAGAAAAATGCAGAAAAAGTTTCTTTGCTATGCTCAATCAAATGCTTTGTTTTTCCCTCCTTTTTTGGTTCTTGATTCTAACCAGCTAAAAGAAGGTGCCTTCTTTTCCTGCTTAAAAGATCAGAAAGACCAAATTTATTTTTCCATTTTAGTCCAGTTTTCCCATGGTTTTTTACATATTGCAGTACAGCCTGCAAATGAGATAAGAAACTGAAGTTATTATGTTTCTTATATTGGCAGTATTTGTAAGGAAATCTTTTTGAAGACATTTAAGTTATGCAGTGCAGGATAACTGCCATTAGTGATTCAAAAGTAAATGTAACAAAAAGTGCGTGCAACTATGAAATCTATGAAGAGACTGAATACATACTGAGCAAGTTGAAAACCTGGAGCATCTCAAAGGATAATTAATCTTCTGTAGAGATGTTCTAATCCCAAGACACTTGAAGTACAGATGAGCTAAGAACATTCCTGCGTAACAATAAGTTTTAAGAATGTAAAATAACAGAGACACAACAGAGGCAATTAACAGGCAAAACTTGCATTACTATATTTTAAAATGAACATACACAGAAAAATTTATATAACACATTTTGGTTATCAACCAACAGATAATAAACGGGAAATAAGAAATCAAGAAACATGAGAAAATCAGAAGGCATAAACCTATTTAATGCACTTGTTGGATTAGGGACTATTCTCTAAGGGAATTTTTTTTCCCTATGGGTAAGCTATCTCTTACTCTCAGTTTGGCAGAATAGAGTACCTCTTTGGATTTATGGGTGGCTATACAACGGAATGCTTAAATGTCATGGATGAGAGCAAAATATTACTGTTTGTTTTAATAGATATACAGTTATACAACAAATAATAGAGAGATTAATCAAGTGGTCACTTATTTAAAAAAAAAGTGGAAATCCGATATGGAATTAATTACAGAAAAAATGTTTTACAGGCAAAAGGAAGATGCACTCTCTTTGTATTGATTGCCCTTTCTCATTTTACATTTGGCCCAAAGCACAAAAATTAAATAAAGGTTAGTCTTACCATGTTAAGATTTCAGATTATTTTGGGTGCAAATCAGGGAAGAACAAGGCATCATTTAAAGAAAAATGATTTATCAGTATTTATTTGGAAATAATTATGCCAATTCTACCCAAACAAATCTCTGAATTAAATTGGGAGGGGGGGCAGCAAATCAAGTTTGAAATAATCTAGCTTAATTTCCTTTGAAGAAAGATTTGTAGAAAAAAGAATTTTAAGGAAGTATTGAATTGGGTCTATGTATTGAGAATATGGGTTTTCATAAAAACTAAAGTGAGTCCTGATGTCTAGCTTATAATAGTATACTCCTCATGTTACTCTTTCAAGCTAAGCAAACTTTATGCAAGGTTCAAAAAGCAATAAATATTATGTCAAGCAAGCCATAATATAAAAAAGGAAGCAATATATAAATTTAGTTTACACCAACTTCATTCATTTTATCCGTTTCAATTCTTCACAAACTATCTTTTTCCACAAATTCTTAAATTATCTCATGTAAGACCTTTTGCTCTTTAAATATCCCATCTCTCTCTTTTTCAGGATTTTTCAACTATGACTTTCTCAGTTTTCCACTTTCTCTCAACCAATGTATTCTTTTACTTTTTATACTGGTTTTTTTATGTGGCCAAATCTTAACACGTTTGTTTAACATTGATTAACTAATCAGTCAACATTCATTCATTCTTTTATCACCTTGTATTTTCTTGCGTTATCACATGTATTTCCTAAGTAACTCATTTCCACTGCATTCAATTTATTTTATCATTCTCCCAACTACATATAGAATAGAATAGAATAGAATAGAATTTTTATTGGCCAAGTGTGATTGGACACACAAGGAATTTGTCTTGGTGCATATGCTCTCAGTGTACATAAAAGAAAAGATACGTTCATCAAGGTACCAGCCTTAATCCCATCCCTTCCAAATACAGTGTGCCCTGTTAATAGTAGGGACACTTTTAGCAGTTTTGGCATATTTACAAACAGCTTCTTGAAGTTATTTTTATTCTAAATATAGAAGACAGCCTGCTTCCTTTCAAAGGCCAGGAACTCTACTGACCCTTATATCCTGTAATGCTTATTTTTGCTGCAAATCTAATTTGGCAGGAATTGTATAAGAATAAACCTGGGAAAAATGCTTTGAAATGGTGAGAAGACATATAACTATGCTGAGCTCAGTAACTACATTTACAACAAAAAGGAAATGAAATATAAATAAAATTTCTCGGTGATGATTGGGTGCTAGAACTGTAACTCAAAGCATAATACAAGACATGCCCTTCCAGTTATTATTTTGCAGGGAAAAATCAGCAGTGAGAATTTGGGGAGGGTGGGTAGATCTCAGAAAACTCATAGCCCTACCTATAAGAAAATAGTTATCTGTCAGAATGACAGGTTTATGAATATATATTAATGCCAGGGAACCCAAGGATTGTAACCCACAATACATTGTGAAATGTTAGATACAAGTCATCATATTTTATTCATTTGTTGTTTGTGACATTTCCACACCACCCATCTTACCTAAGTGTTTCTTGCAGTGTAAAGGTAACCTGAAATGTAATCTTAAGCAGCCTGTTTACAACCTTTATAAAATTATGCAATGCCATTTATTTCACTTGTTTATTTCAAAAGTGAACCATGCTGCTCCATATCTTTCTCACTTTCCACCAAGTCTTGTTATCCAAGAAACAGAACAGAACAGAGAGGGAAAAGGCCAGAATATTCAGATCAGGAAAGTGTTTGGTGCTAAGGGCAAAATCAATAGATCCCTTAAATAAGAGGGATATCCTGATTAATTAAGGAATAGTTTAGTCAGGCCTTGATTTTGAAGAACGAAAGGGGGGAAAAAGGAACTGTTACAGTTCAGGCTCAAGGTTGAATCAGCCTTCCATCCTTCCAAGGTGGGTAAAATGAGGACCCAGATTGTTGGGGGCAAAATGCTGACTCTGTAAACCACTTAGAGAGGACTGTAAAGCACTGTGAAGGATGGAATACAATACAAAGTCTAAGTGCTATTGCTATTCTCCCAATGTAGTACAGATATTCTACACTGAGCTCTGGGGCCAGCGAACGCACTCTGCGATTTCAAGTCATGATTTCAGAACATCTGTTTGCATTCATGCCCATTTATATCATTGGTTTCATTGCCAGGGCTAGACACCCACCTCGGTTTCTTTTGCTCATTCGTCTCTTTAAAAAGACTTTAATATTTTCACTACTCCACAAACTCTTCTGTGATTAAAAAAAAAAATCGTTATCTGTAACGGAACTGTTGCAATCATGCAGAAAGTAAAATTCACTCCACGCACTCTCAAAACATGTTTTTTAGAATAGAATAGAATAGAATTTTTATTGGCCAAGTGTGATTGGACACACAAGGAATTTGTCTTGGTGCATATGCTCTCAGTGTACATAAAAGAAAAGATACGTTCATCAAGGGACAACATTTACAACACAATTGATGATCAATATATCAATATATATTCTATTCTATTATTACTCAAGGCAAAGGAGTGAAAAGCCAAGCAAATCTTCCAAGAACTCCCTGGATCAAACCCATACTGCCTTCTACCAAAGGGTGCGTTTCCCATCTATTGCTAATTTTGCAAATCCTTTCCCACTTTCTTATTCTCAGATTATTATTTTTTTAAAATCCACTTCCCAAGGAGGCCATTTTCCTCTCGTTTGCTTGCTTCTTCGCTCGGCAAGAGACTAAAGGCAATTTTATAAACCACAGAAAGTAAGGAACCAAAGCCCCCGGGGACCCGCTTTTTAACGTCTCCTCGACGTCGAAGAAACGATCTCTCTTAAAAGTTTTGGCACTTTCTGCCTCCAAATCAACCACGCTGCGTCCTTCCTTACCTCGCACTTGTTTTTCCCAACCCCCTTTCCCCGGATATGGCGTGTCCTTCCCGAAGAGGCGGTGAAAACAAATTGGAGAAAGGCTAATCGCCGGGGAGGATGGGCTCGGCTTGCTTTGAGTCCTTTGATCACAGTCACCTAACAAGAGGCAAGAGTGGCCGGGATCAAAGCCCAGATCGCAGTCCATCGTTCTGGATCTATTTTCAGAGAATCATTTCAAAAAATAAGACTGAACAGGCTTCCCCCCTCACCTTTTTTTTTTTTTGCAAATACCAAATTTGCATGCTTGTCGGGCCCGCCAAAAGCTAGCATGAGAGACTCCGGCTGGCCTTTGCTTTTACAAAGTATTGTTTTCCATGTGTAGCGTAGCGAGCGTTGTCCTTGGGGTGGAGTGGGGGGAAATCAAACATGTAATGTCCCCTCGGTAGGCATACGTGGTACAATCCAGCAAAACCATCAATATACAGTGTATAAGCAGCGGATAATGCAATCTGTTGCAATTTTCTTCATATAATGATACCTCCTAATCTTAGCAGAGGAGAACTAAGCTTGTAAATCGTTTAACTAAAGCTACAATCTGATACATACACACACACACCCAGAAAAAGTGGTGTCTTCTGTCTTTTTCAAGTTTATAGATTGTCCTGGAAAATTAAATCTGTGTTGCACCAGATATGAATTATTTCAGATTATTCTTCCTTGAACAGTCTGAAATTTTTTATTTTTATTTATTAAATTTTTATACCGCCCTTCTCCCAAAGGACTCAGGGCGGTGTACAGCCAAAAATAAAACACAAGATATATACAATTAAAAACAACATTTAAAACATAGCAAATTATAAAAGGCTGATAATTAAAATTAAGATTTAAAATTTTAAAATATTAACAAAACCCCAAATTAAAATTCAACACTATTATGCCAGTCCCGCTTGAATGAATAGGTGTGTTTTAAGCTCATGACGGAAGGTCCGAAGATCAGGCACTTGACGTAGGCCAGGGGGAAGTTCGTTCGAGAGCGTCACTGCCCCCACAGAGAAGGCCCTACTCCTGGGGGCCGCCAGCCAACACTGTTTGGCGGACGGCACCCTGAGGAGACCCTCTCTGTGAGAGCGTACGGGTCGGTGGGAGGCAAAGGGTAACAGCAGGATGACATCATTGCTATTTGTAAAAGATGCTCAGTATGGGCACATCCACCCAGCCATCCACACCTAGCATCTGTTTCCATGTAGTATGAATGTACATTCCCATCCATCCCACACCTTATACACTGTAAGCCGCCCTGAGTCTTCGGAGAAGGGCGGGATATAAATGTAAATAAATAAATTAAAAAAAACCTTAGGGTCAAGCCTGTAGCTGAGGCACCTGAATGGCAGATTTAGAAGCTAATGGAGGAGAATATTTGTTATTCAGTGTTGAACTTCATGCTCTCTGAGCTTGATTGTTTTCTTGCAAACATTTCATTACCAAACTAGGTAACCTCATCAAGTTTAGAAGTTCTGTTCCTCTGCCAGAATTTTCGCTTCTACTGTATGGCACCTGCTGCTGAAGCGAATTGTGGCTTATTTATAAACTAATAAAGGTGAAATTTTAAAAATGCTAATAAAAAAATAAGATCATGCAGTTGGACCAGTTGCTAGATATAATGCAACAGGTAGTAGTGTATTTATATGTAGTGGAATTTCTGTGAGATGGAAATAAAATTATTTTAGATTAAAATGAACAAGCCTTGTCTAAAGGATTAATATGTTTTAGTTTTAATAGTGAAAATTGCTGCTTCATACAAAATGCAGGGTAAGGTGGAAGAGCAATCTGCATAATAATATGTAAAATGGCAGTACAGAAAAAAAACAGAATATATTTTGCATTCAACTAATTTGTGCCAGCTCTAAAGAAGAATTTTGGATAGAGTAGAAAATATTTCTATCAGAAAATCTGGAGAGAGAGTATTTTCAATTATATTGATTATTTGAGAAGCCTCAGATAATTTTTTTACTGATCTCCTTCAGAATCACTATTGTGTATTTCAATTTTCAAATTGGTCAGTAGAGGGCAATATTCCATTAACTACTTATCTTTAAAACTTGAGACTTTAGAGGAAAAACAAATTTTAACAAATGTCTTCTTTATGGTGTATATTCATAATGCTAAAACTTTGTGTTGTTGTTTTTGGTGAAAATATATTTCTTCTGCAATTTTTCACCATCCAGACAATACCATATTGTGATGGCTTGTAAACAAACACACTCTATTTTGTAAGTAAGAAAGAATATGTGATATATTAAAATACTTTTTTAAACATCAACAGTATCAATTAGTTTAGTAATCAATATTTTCTACATTGATAGGAGACTTTTATTAATATGAAAGTTATTTTTGAAAAAAAAATCCTTTTTATTCTAGTACTACTCTTAAGCGAGACTACTGATGCAATAAAGAAAGAAAGACCTTAATTCAGTTTTAAAGCTACTGACAGATACATTTTTATGCCCTGATCTAACATCTGTTTATTTGGTTAATTTAACTTATACCTAATGTGACTTATTCATTAAAGACTGCTAGTTTTTACTGTATTTGTTAAAATAAAGAACAATCATTACTTCTTTGGTCCAGAAATGTTTACTGTGATCTTTTCCCATCAAACAACATTTGTAGACCAAATTTTGTTTGTATTTGTTCAGATGCAAGTGTTACAATGAAGCTTATTTTTATATAAGAATACTTAAAACATTAGCCTAAGGCCATGAAACATTTTCTTAATAATGTTTACTAAGATAATCAGAACCCAAGATATGCCAATGTTTGAAGTCATTATCTAAACTTTTAATATAAACAATTAGTAATGCCATTTTAAAAAATGAATCAAGTCAACATAAACTACATCAGAATTGCTAACTTTTGATTGTACACTAACTTTTGAAGCCCCAATGAAAGCTTGACAATATAGGAATCTAGAAATTATAAATTCATGGTAGCCTGATCTCTTTTTAACTTATTATGTGCAATTAATTTTCTGCTGATTCTTTCTGTTGTCCTGCTGCATTTTGGTTTCTTAGGCTGTGAGTCACCAAACTTGGCAACTTTAAGACTTCTGGCCTTCAACTCCCAGAATTCCTCAGCCTGTCCTAGACTATACTGTTCAAGTACATATTCCAGATTATTTAAATTCTGCAGCGTTCCAGGTTCCAGTCATAAAAAGCACATCTTGTTTACATGTTCAATTTCAAATTAAACTTGTTATCAAAGTCACCAACCCTATCTTATTCTGCATCAGTGGGTGCAGCAGAAACATGGATAATTGTTATATTAAAGCGTTAGCCATAAAGTCCAATTGATATTATTGTATTGCAGCCAAGTATGCACAGTATTAAACAGTATGATCACCTGACTATGTTCAATTCCAGTCCACTTCAATTCACTGATAACTAATATATCAATATGTAGTTGTTATACTGCATATTTTATTTTATTGAGCTTTCTCTTTATTTCATACTTAATAAAAATTGCTCCATACCACATTCCAATCCTGGGAATCCTTTAATAACCTGAAACTAAAATTATTCATATTAAAAAATTTCATACATTTATAATATTTTTTTTAAAAACTTTAATTTTATCTTTATCTTTATTTATTTATTTATTTATTTATTAAATTTTTATACCGCCCTTCTCCCGAAGGACTCAGGGCGGTGTACAGCCAAAAATAAAACACAAGATATATACAATTAAAAACAACATTTAAAACATAGCAGATTATAAAAGGCTGATAATTAAAATTAAGATTTAAAATATTAAAATATTAACAAAACCCCAAATTAAAATTCAACACTATTATGCCAGTCCCGCTTGAATGAATAGGTGTGTTTTAAGCTCACGACGGAAGGTCCGAAGATCAGGCACTTGACGTAGGCCAGGGGGAAGTTCGTTCCAGAGCGTCACTGCCCCCACAGAGAAGGCCCTACTCCTGGGGGCCGCCAGCCGACACTGTTTGGCGGACGGCACCCTGAGGAGACCCTCTCTGTGAGAGCGTACGGGTCGGTGGGAGGCAAAGGGTAACAGCAGGCGGTCTCGTAAGTACCCGGGTCCTAAGCCATGGAGCGCTTTAAAGATGGTAACCAAAATCTTGAAGCGCACCCAAAAAACCACAGGAAGCCAGTGCAGACTACGGAGCAGTGATGTCACGTGGGAGCCACGAGCGGCTCCCGTTACTACTCGCGCAGCCGCATTCTGGACTAACTGTAGCCTCCGGGTGCACCTCAAGGGCAGCCCCATGTAGAGAGCATTGCAGTAATCCAACCTAGATGTAACCAGAGCGTGAGTGACCGTGCATAAGGCATCCCGGTCAAGGAATGGTTATATGGTTATCAAACTGCCTTTCACATCTGAAAAGCCTCCATCTCTTGATGCAAACTCAGAAAATTGGATTTAATTATTAGTTTAAAATGAATGGTGCAAACAATGTCAGAATGTAGGGAATATTTAAGTATCTCCTGTTTCCTGGATACTGCCATTGTTGATATATGATTTGTATTGTATGGCTAGCTTGTTCTATTCTATAGAGATATTCTATAGAGATAATTGTGGTGTGCAACATTGAAAAATAGATTCCCCCCCCCCCCAGTATTGAGGAGTTGTTGGGTCTTTAATAGATATAGGAACAAAGTTGGCATACAGGCTACCATAAGACAGTGGCAAGTATTATCTGAATGTTACAGGTTGTACGTATATGTAAAGTTGCTTTAGGTTATATTATATGTGCACCAAATAGATGCATATCATCCAAGGGTTCTTTTAGAGAGACACCAGATTGTTTTATAAGTAGAAGCAACAAAGAATCGTGCAATACCTTGATGATGATAATGTTATCTGGTTGGTCAAGCCCGACTCTTGGTGATTTTATTGTGGAGATTTCCCAGAACACAATTCAGTGCAACTAATTTCATTATGTTCGCACGATATATTGAAACCAGCCAAACACATTTGAATCTATTATTTGAGAAAAGCAGACTATGTGGCTATTGTTTATGGTTCAGCATTTTATGTAAGCCCAGAAAGTTGGGTCAATTCATTAAACAATGGTGAAGTTAACCATAACTAATTGCATTGTACAAAAGAGAGCCTTTAATTGATTTTGTTACATCATCTGTCAGTTTCATTTTTTTTTAAAGGAGACAATGTAAGTTAGGAAACTTCTTTATAAATTAGTAAGACTTTAGGAGAGAACGAAAACTATTTTTAAATTGCAAACTTGCACACTAAAGCCGATTAGCCCATTCATCTGTAATTAGTAGACAAGAGTAAATTAAATATACCTGCTTCTTTTACAGCACAGAGTCTGAGAAATATTCCTATTCCTAAGGTACAGACAGCTCATCCTAGAGAAAGTATGATTTGTAAGTTGAATGTCAGCCTTTGGAATGCCTGAAAAAGAAACAGCAGTAGCCCCCTCACCACCTGTTTTCTTTTGTGATGGGAGGAACAGTAACGGGAAGGAAAAGATGGCACCCTGCTAGGTTATCAATAGGATAGCAGTTCAGCCACCCCCTCTCATTTGTTGCACTGCTTCGAAGAAAAGTCAGAGTTTAAAAATTCCCTTTTTTTTTACAAGCTGAACTTGTGCATATTTGTTCAGAAGTAAATGCTATAGAATTGGACAACTTTTTTATCCAAATTTATCCTATTTGAGGACACAACCAAAAGCCTAAATTCTTGGATGGCAGACCCCACCTACCCCACCACCTTGCTCTCTGCTCTCTACCCACCCATCTTTTGTATTATCGTATTTATTCTCATTTTGTTCCTTTGTCATTGTTTGTTACTGTTTTATTATTTTACTTCTATTCTGTTTATACGCCTTTTCATTTTTCTTCTTTTTTATTATTGTAAGCTGCCTAGAGTAGCCTCATGGCAAGATAGGCAGCAAGTACATTTAATAAATAAATAAATTCCACTTTTGAGATATTTATTTACTAATTAAATTTATTACATATATCCTAACTCCAAAAGCTGGGCAGTAAACAAAACTAAGATTAAAATCACAAATCACATACATAGCAATAGAACTTAGACTTATATACCGCTTCACAGTGCTTTTACAGCCCTCACTAAGCAGTTTTCAGAGTCAGCATATTGCCCCCAACAATCTGGATCCTCATTTTACTGACCTTGGAAGGATGGAAGGCTGAGTTAACCTTGAGTTGGTCATGCAACATAACAATAAAAATTACAACTAAGTCACCATCAAAATCTTGTAAAAATGGGATCTTTAAGGATAGCCCCAGCCTGAGTTGTATAAAATTGAAGTAGGTAGGGTATACTACTAATAAATAAAATAAATAAGCCATCTTCACTGCTCTGTAAAAAGCCAGTACAGAGGAAACCTTGAGGGCAAGGTATGGAGGCCATTGTAGAAAAGCATTGGCCTTTGATCCCCTAACTTCTGTTAGGGACGGGATCCCTGTGCATCTCAGTATGCATCTCAGGGCAGAGTCCATATGGTGGAGAATCTGTAAGGGTTAGGGTTGTATCTTGGTCTTGGAAACTTATTTGTAATTTAATGCAGGGACTGGAGGATCATTATTACATAGGTAGTCCTCATCCAGTGACAACTGAGACCAGCACTTTTGTCATTAAGCAATCACTAAATGAAATCATAACTGTGCTTAAGATCTTACTTCAGCTTTCCATTACAGACCTATGAACACTGTAAATATGATTGGTTGCAATTACTTCTGTTGTTCCCAGTTCGGATCTGAGCTTGGTGCCGAAGCCAATGAAGAACACCAGACATGAAGTGCATAGTTTTGTTTCCTTTTATTGAAGTGCTTCAGCAAAAGGGGTCCCAGCCAGCAAAATGCCAGGACAAAGGATTAAGAAAGTTTTATACAATTTCATTAAAGCAGAAGGCAGGACAAGGTGGTCTATATAAAACAAATTATCTAATAAACATTTTAGTAATGATCTAACAATTGCCCTATTGGCCTCTAGCCGTCCCTATTCTTAAGCCTTGCCTAATGAATTCTCCAGGAGTTATCTAATACACATTCTATTTGCTCAAGGCCATCCCTATTTCTAACTTCTAGCTGAGATATGCAGGATATCTAACACTTTGATACTGTTATCAGTTCTCTAACTACTTAAAATGGATACAAGTGTTATATATGCATATTCTCTATAAAGAAAAGAATAGAATAGAATAGAATAGAATAGAATAGAATAGAATAGAATAGAATAGAATAGAATAGAATAGAATAGAATAGAATTTTTTATTGGCCAAGTGTGATTGGACACACAAGGAATTTGTCTTGATGCATATGCTCTCAATGTACATAAAAGAAAAGATATGTTCATCAAGAATTCTAAAGTACAAGTACCCACAATAGAAGAATGGATATTGAAAGTTGCCAATTTGGCTGAGATGGCAAAAATCTCAGCCTTTTTTAAAGATAATACACAAGAAAGATACTTAAACGAATGGAAAAAATGGTTTGAATATATTCAAAGTAGATATCAGACTAAGAGTTATCAGAGTGCCTTTGAATGATTAGGATGTATTATTTCTAATTGTTTTGGGGGAGGTTAGGAATTGATGGGAATTGTAGGAGTATAATTGAGTTAGGAGGGAAATTTTTTTAGCATATGTTTGTTTTATTTTTAACTATACCTTGTGTTTGTTCCGAAAAGTCGGGGGGGAGGGGGGTTTGTGAAGGGAGGGGGGAGTGGTGGGGGTGGGGGGAAAGGTGGGGGAAAGCTTTGTAAAACTTTTTCAATAAAAAAAAAAGAATTCTAAGGTACAACACTTAATGATAGTCATAGGGTACAAATAAGCAATCAGGAAACAATATCAATATAAATTGTAAGGATACAAGCAACAAAGTTAGTCATACAGTCGTAAGTGGAAGGAGATAGGTGATGGGAACGATGAGAAGATTAATAGTAGTGCAGATTTAGTAATAGTTGGACAGTGTTGAGGGAATTATTTGTTTAGCAGTGATGGCGTTCGGGAAGAAACTGTTCTTGTGTCTTAATTGTTCTGGTGTGCAGTGCTCTGTAGGGTCGTTTTGAGGGTAGGAGTTGAAACAATTTATGTCCAGGATGTGAGGGGTCTGTAAATATTTTCACAGCCCTCTTTTTGAGTCATGCAGTATACAGGTCCTCAATGGAAGGCTGTTTGGTAGCAATTGTTAGAACAGAACAGAAGAGAACAGAAGAGAACAGAATAGTTCTTTATTGGCCAGGTGTGATTTTTTTTTTAATTCGCATTTATATCCCGCCCTTCTCCAAAGACTCAGGACGGCTTACACTATGTTAGCAATAGTCTTCATCCTATTTGTATATTTATATACAAAGTTATTAGTGATTAGACACACAAGGAATTTGTCTCCGTTGCATAAACTCTGTGTACATACAACAATAGTGATAGATCATTATCATAATCATTGTAAAAATACATTCATCATAAAACATTAGATACAACACTTAGTGCCAGTCATGGATACAATGGAAGAAATCAACATAAATCATACTAGGATACTAAGTAAACAATATAAATCGTAAGATACAAGCAACTGAAATTATAGTCGTAAGAAGATGAGGAGATAGGGAATAGGGAAGATGAGAATAATGATGGTAACACTGCCTTTCTGGATAGTTTGACAGTGTTATGGGAATTAGTTGTTTAGCAGAGTGATGGCATGGGGGAAAAACTGTCCTTGTGTCTAGTTGTTCTTCTAAACACTCTTTGTTCTTGCCAGACTCCATAAATACAGGCTTCCCCATTTTCTTTCAAGTGTATGCCATAGCCTTTTAGCAGACAGCCCACCACTACAGTCCAAGGCAGTCGCTAAATGAGAACCAACTGTATTACCAAGCCCTGTCTTATTAGGCATCATTATTTTATTAACAGTTACTCTCAGCTCCTTTATTCACAACAGCCCAAGGAGCTGCTGATCCAATTCTACAGAGGAATTATTGAGTCTGTCATTTGCACCTCTATAACTGTCTGGTTCGGTTCTGCAACCCAACAAGAAAAACACAGACTTCAGAGGATAATTAGAACTGCAGAAAAAATAATTGCTACCAACCTGCCTTCCATTGAGGACCTGTATACTGCACGAATCAAGAAGAGGGCCGTGAAAATATTTGCAGATCCCTCGCATCCTGGACATAAACTGTTTCAACTCCTACCCTCAAAACGACGCTATAGAGCACTGCACACCAGAACAACTAGACACAAGAACAGTTTTTTCCCCGAAGGCCATCACTCTGCTAAACAAATAATTCCCTCAACACTGTCAGACTATTTACTGAATCTGCACTACTATTAATCGTTTCATAGTTCCCATCACCAATCTCTTTCCACTTATGACTGTATGACTATAACTTGTTGCTGGTAATCCTTATGATTTATATTGATATATTGATCATCAATTGTGTTGTAAATGTTGTACCTTGATGAACGTATCTTTTCTTTTATGTACACTGAGAGCATATGCACCAAGACAAATTCCTTGTGTGTCCAACTTAGCCAATAAAAATTCTATTCTATTCTTTATTCACAAAGACTCATAAGCTCTGAATAATAAGGAGCAGTAACAAAAGCACCCGCCATTAAGAAGCAGCTTAATTCTGCTTTTGAAGCTACACTGCTGAAGACACTTTGGAGTAGGCCTCTTGCAAGCATTCAAGAGGGGAATAAGACATCTAATACTTTTTATCTAAGACGACTTAAAATTTAGGGACTGACATCCAAGGGAGGCCAGCTATCTAAATACAGGGCACGCCTGCTTGGGAGGAAGCCCCAGTGTGCTTAGTGAAACTTATTGCACTAAAGCAAAAAAAGAAAAAAAAGGAACTGATAAGGTCATGTCAGGACACGGCAAACGCGTTCGACCTCCGCCAGCTTTTGCGAAGTCAAAACGGGGCCGGCATCCGCCGCCTCCTCCGTTCTGAGGCGAAAAAAAAAGCCAACACTCCTTTTGTTTTCTCCCTTCTGTCCCGCCCCTTTTATTATTCGCTCCCCTTTCCCTCCTCCCACCCCCTCCCCACCCCGCCTCCGCGGGTTCTGCCTTGCGCTTCCCTTCGCGCCCAGTCAGCGGTTCCATCAGCGAAAATCCAATTGGTGGACGGGCGGACGGTGACGCGACAAAGGAATCGGGCGGAGTCTGAGCCGCCGAGCCTCTGGTCGAAGCCGGCTCTTAAGCCCCGCCCCTTTTTATTTATTTCTCTCTCCCCCCCCCCCGCTCCCGTCTCCGGCGGCTCGCTTTCCTTTCGCCCTTCCGCGGCCGTGGAAGAGCGCCGTGGAGGAGCCGGGGGGCCCAAGCGTGCGTGAGCGCCCGGTGGCAGGCTTGTCCGGGTGTCGCAAGGCGGCGGTTAGAACCGACGGTAAGCGAGCGTGGAAGTCGGGCAGATGAAAGAGAAGGCGCCGGACCTGAGAAGGTTTACCTGACGTTTGCGGCGTGACGATTAAAGGTTGAGTTTCCGCCCTTTCTCTTAGGTGGGGAGCTTGGCGCAAGTTCCTGACATTTGTTCTTTCTGCAGGCATCTTCCACCCTTGTGGGAGGAGATGGTGGAGAAATGGGCTACCTCTCCTCCTTGCAAGTCTTTCACAACCCCTAATGAGTGGTGTGTTTTTTTTTTCCCCTCCCCGCGCTTAATTAAGCTGTCAAACCTGCTCCTCTAAAACTTAGGAATCTGGGCATGGGTGGAAGTACCTTTCCCCTTTCCAGCGAATCCCAAAGGTGCTTTTTTCAAGAGGCAACTGGACTTTCTTTTTCTGGAGAAAAACTGGACTTGTTTTTCTTTGATTTGGCTTCTTCAAAGCTGCTTTGGATGAGAAGCCAAACCCTCTTCAAAGAAAAAAACCAGAAAGTCCAGTTGCCTCTTGGAAAAAAAGCACCTTTGGGACAACCATGACCTGGATGGCTGAGAATCTCCATAGACTTTCCAGCAAATGGAGATTGTTTTTCTTTTAATGGCTTGCCTGTCGCAACTTCTGGTGAAATGTTTAAAAGGCGAGTTTAGTGTGGTCTAGTGGTTAAAGCACCAGGCTTAGAAAACTGGAGCCCATATGTGTTCTAGTCCCCCTTTTAAGGCTGGGTAATTTTGAGACTCTCAGCCCAACTCATCTCCCAGGGTGGTTGTGGGGAAACTAGGAAGAGGAAGGAATAATTAGCTATAGTCGCTGTCTTGGATTATTTTAAAAATAAGAAAGGGTGGGATAGAAATACAGCATTAAGAGACCTGGCATAGATTGCTTCAGCTCTGATAAGTGTGGACTGTAAATTGAAAAAGGGGTGGCTTTTTTTTGTTTTTAAGGGGGAGATTAGCTTTCATGAAAAGACTTCTTTGCTGCTACAAAAAAGTCGGTTCTGCTTTTCTGGTTCTGAAGTGGGTGAGACCAGTTACCGCTAACAGAGATCACAGGGAAGCACTTTTCAGAGTTATTTGTTACCAAGAAAAGCACGAGGCCATGCTGTAAAGACAGCCATTTCTTACAATAGCAGAAGCAGCTTTCTTGGCCTAAGAACGTTTGTTTTAAAACGTACCAAATATATATACATATGTACATATATACATACACACATACATACATATGTGCTTTGGTAACAATTTGGTGTGTTTTTGTATTTTAGACAAAGTCCTTACTGATCACAGGAACTGTGGAAAAGCCCTGTTTATAGTGACTCAAAATCAAGAGGAGCCCACTAGCACCTTTTTAGACTAAAAAAATATACATTAAAAAGACGCAAGCTTTTGTGAACTGTTCAGACTTGTCAGTTGGAAAAGGTGCCCATAAGACTCCTAATTGTTGAAAGATGGCAAGCTAAATCTTATTTTTTAATTGACTGCATTAATTTATTTTGAATGGGACCTGTTGATATACTATGATCAAAATTTCTGTAATACTTAATAAATTCTTTAAGCTGGACATGTTTTCTTAACTGGGTTCACACAACAGTTTGTCTCTGTTTATTGTAGCAGATATCGTTATTTTATGATTTTCTGAGCCAAAATTGAAATTAAATTAAAAACTGTAAACAGTAAAATATTTATTACATTTATAAGGCTGCCTGATTCACAGTGACTGGGAGGCATACAGTAATAAAAATTTTGTATGAAGACAACAGCAATGTTAGATTGTTAGATTTAGATATATCTATCTATTATTTAGATTTATATATATATATATCAATAAATAAAATTAGATTTATATTCTATTATTCATAAGCTCAAGGTGACATACATAGGATTCCCTTCTTTTTCCCAACAACCTGTGAAGTAAGTTGGCCAAATAAGTTGGCCGGAGAGAGAGTAAAAAACCACATAGTTAGCTGTGTAATTAAGATTTTTGTTAACACATTGTTTGCTTATCTCTTTTCTATATTTTTAAGAAATAAGCTATCAGAAGTCATTTACACCATGAATCCTATTATAAAAATTATCTCTTTTCTAGTTCCAAGGAACAAAGCCACTTATGTTAATATTTATCTATTGAAGGAATAATAACAAATTGGTGACCAGACTTAGTTGTTTTTGTCTGGTTTTAAGCAGCCCAGATATGTTGTTGTTAATTGTGAAGTCGTATCTGACCCATCACAGCCCCATGGACAACTTTCCTCCAGGCCTTCCTGTCTTCTACCATTCCCCAGAGTCCATTTAAGCTCATGCCTACTGTTTCAGTGACTCCATCCAGCCACCTCGTTCTCTGTCATCCCCTTCTTTTGCCTTCATTCTTTCCCCTTCTTTCTTCCTTCTCATTAAGTGGCCAAAGTATTTCAGTTTCAGCCCAGATATAGTAAGTGATCTTAAATTTTGGTAACCTAATAAATTTGATTCTCAATTATGTTTGTCTCCATACTTTAAATTAGAAGCGTTGATCATTTTTGACTTCCCTGGTAAATCCAAGATATGGCTAAATAAATTGCTAGATTAAAAAACCTCCAAATAAGATTAAAAATCCTAGTCCAAGTCTTAATTAGATGAACTTGATATTCAAATGTATTGACATTCTATCTGATTTTTAAATGCTTCTTGGTAATTAGAGAACTGATACAAAGTGAACAATTTAGACTTCATTGCAGTAAAGATTATTCCACCTAAAATCTATTCCTGGCAATTTATGACAGAAATATTTAATGCCAATCAATTCTTTCAGTATAAAACAGCCAACAGTTTTATCAAAATTCTCAAAAATTCTTTGAAAAGTATTTTACTCTCTGGAAAATTAAGCAGCATCCCAAAGCATTTTTGATTCACTGTCCATTAGAATCAAAGACTACCCCATCCTAAAGTGTATGTAATTGAAGATTTAAAAAATGTGGCTATTCCATTTTTCTGTAATTGATATCCTGCATGGGATCAGGAATTCTCCAGTAATATTTTTCTACATCCGTGTATTTTTATTCTAATAGGCTTTTGAATAAGAGAAATATTATTTATGCTCTTTATTGTCAGCCCTATTTGATTTTATGCACTTGTGTTTGTAATGGCCTTGAGGCCCAAAAAGGGAAGTATGGCTGCATCTGGTCATTATCACCCATTTAGCACCGCCGGGGGAGTAGATTGAGGAATGCTACGGATATGGGCGACTGTTGCTCCTCTATTAAACTTACTGTGCAAGATTGCCCACAACATGCGTTCTCTTGTTCTCTAGAAGATCTGCATGAAACAATACCAGAGGTGATCATTTTGATAGCTGAACTGGACATCTAGCTATGAGACCACTGCCATACCCCAATAGAAATTTTACTTATAATTATGTGGACTCTGTATATATGTTTGTTTCTCTTCTGTCATGTTCTCATCTTAGGCTAAATAAAAATAAATAATAATTGTCAGCCCTGATGCTTTGAATAATTCAATTCCAACATAAAACACTTGTATGTAATTTTACCCTTTTGTGTATATAGTGGTTCAGAACCTCTAAATCAGGTATATTTGATATGAAAAATGCACAAGTCAGCTGCTGGGTCAGAAAGAACATTGTTAAGAAAAAGGGTAGCCTCTTAGCTTGGCATAATGCGGCATTTATTGCTTAGTTTGAAGGAAGTGTTCCCAGAAGAAAGCCAACTGGTGATTAGAGTGGAATTTATAGACACTAAAAGCCATAGTGCCATCTGAGCAAAATGTCTTTCCTAGGTGACAATTGCAAATACATCTATCTTCCACCCATGTCAAACATTTTATTATGTTTGACATGCTTTCTCATTTAGTTGAACTCAATCAATATGCCTAATCTAATCATATCTTCTAAAGTGTCTTTCATATATATCCGAAGAAGGCAATAAAAGGGAATAAAGCTGATATTTTATATTTAAGGACATTACAAGTAATCCATGAGTTATGACTACAATTGAGCTCAAAATTTCGGTTGCTAAGTGAGACATTTGTTAAGTGAATTTTGCCCCATTTTACGACCTTTCTTGTCATGTTAGTTAAGTGGATCACTGTAGTTGTTAAGTTAATAACAGCTGGTTCCTAAGTGAATCTGGGTTCACTTTCCTTGTCAGAAGGTTGCAAATGATCATTACATGATCCCGGGTCATTATAACTGTCAAAAATACGAGTCAGTTGCCAAGCATCTGAATTTTAATCACGCAATCATGGGTATGCTGCAACGGTCATAAGTGTGAAAAACAATCATAAGTAACTTTTTTCAATGTTGTTGTAACTTCGAATGGTCACTAAATGAGCTGTTGTAAGTCCTCTACTTACATAACTTCCAGTTGGCTAATTGTTGAGTGTAGGAGCATGGCTCTTCTTTGAACCTGAAACTTCTACATAGATGGATCCTTGTTTTGTTTTTTCTGACATCATACTTATTGTTTCATTTACTTGATAAATAAATGTGCATATATATTTGCATATGATTTTACTCAAGACACCAAAAGTTGTTTACAATATAACTACGATTACATAAAACCATCAGAAAACAATTCTAAAAAAAGTTTGGGCTAAAAAACTTTAAAGACAAAGCTGAATGTTGCTCCGTATTAAAAATTATAGATGTAACATTGAGATAATATTTCAGTATTTTGCTATGACACTAGAATAGGTCCTGTTTCTTGTATTTAATGGAATTATATGCTATGATAGCAAAGACTTCGAAGCTGATCTTTATTTAGCTGTTGTTTTTTGCTGTTGGTAAGTATGTTTAAACCTATTTTGATGATCATTCTTAGAGTAAGAAATAGACAGATGGACTCTACTTGACTTCTTCCTATCTTATTATTTGTAGTAATGCAAGTGATATATATGTCAATGGCTTTTCTTGTGCCAGATCAATACTATTTCTGTGCTCTGGTTATAAAATATGCTTATGTGACATATCAGTCCGGTTTTTGTTGCATGTAATTCTAAACAATAATATTATTACCATGTAGATAGATCCTAGAATGAACTCTTGTATACACAAAAAAATTGTATTTGAATTTGTAATACATAGTCAAGCTGAAAATGACTAAACAAAGCTGAGTAAAATCTAAATTAAATGAATAGATTTGGGAACCTCTTAACTAGTGACTAGACTGATAGAATGACAATAAATCAAGTAGAAAAAAGAAACTTATTTTTGATTAAACATACTGTATATATCCTGCCTTTTTGCTTTCATAAGCATTCAGGAAGGCTAAGAATATGCTTGAAAATACTCTCATCCTGAAATATGTAAACTAACTAAGGTAATATTAAAAAGTGTAAATTTCTCTGAAATAAATCTTAGCATAAAACTGTTATAATGCCTGTGTAGCAAAGCAAAATTAACAATATAGAGTTGCTACATATGGCTTTGTGCCTCTTTTTATCAGGAGCAACAACTTCCTTTAATCGTGGTCAGTCTTTTAACTAAGCTTTTCTGTAAGTAGTTTTATGAAATACCGTATTTTTCGGAGTATAAGACGCATCTTAGTTTTTGGGGAGGAAAATAAGAAAAAAGCTGATTGGCAGATGGATCGGCCTCCCAGAATATCCCCAATCAACTGTTCCCAGGGGTGAATTTTAGCAACAGGTTCCTTGGTTGTGAGTTCTGTGCCTTGCTTTTTTTTTTTTTTTTTGCTTTTTTTCCTGCCTTTGAAAGCCTCTGAAGCCTTCCATCCTTTATAAGGTAGGTAAAATGAGGACCCAGATTGTTGGGGGCAATAAGTTGACTTCGTATATAAATATACAAATAGGATGAAGACTATTGCTAACATAGTGTAAGCCGCCCTGAGTCTTTGGAGAAGGGCAGGATATAAATGCAAATTAAAAAAAAAAGCCTCTGAAACAGCTTCAGAAAAAAAGCCTCTGAAGCTCTGTTTGGGGGCTTCTTTTCTAAGCTCCGTTTGGGGCTTTTTTTGTGAAGCTCTGTTTCTGATGCTTTTTTCAGCCTCTGAAATCTCTGTTTGAGAAGCTGGGTGGGACTACATTCGGAGTATAAGACGCACCCAGATTTTCACCCTCTTTTTTTGGGGAAAAGGGTGCATCTTATACTCCGAAAAATACAGTATTTAGTGTAGTGCTTTCTAATATTCAACTTTTAACCAGAGGAATTCTTAACAAAATGTCTGAATGAGAATTTAATTAGTATAACAGTGGCAGTTTGTAAGATTACCAAATAAATCCCTAACATGCATAATATTATTTTGAAATATACCTATGGATATACATTGGCAGAAAGTAGGAACTGAGAATGACTCTTTGTAGTTTTGTAGTGATAACAATATATAATAACTGGGAGGAGAGTCAAAGTAAAATCTATATACTTCTAAAACTCTTGCTCCTATAACTTTTAACTGGGGAAACGGTGCATCTTAGGACAATAGTTTTTGAACCAAGGTATTTTCCATGGGCTAAGTTTCAGAATGCACACTGCAAAATCTGGGACCCATGATTCCTGTGGAATTGAAATTCAGCAAATTTTATAAAACATTTTATGACATAAACTTATTTTAAAATAATACAAAATATCATAAAACATTTCCTGAACTGATGTTTGTGGGCTGTTTTCCAGGCAGATACATCTCTGAATGCATCCCAAATCTTCTAGTGAAGAAGTACATTAGACATCTTGTAATTTTTGAAAGTAAGGAAATATCTCTGCAATCATGACCCAGCGGGTTAAAGGTTGTCTAGTAACACAATAAAAGTTGCTAGATTTAGTTAAGAGCCAAACCTTTTTTTTTACAATCTCCAGTTGTCAGGACAGAGAAGATCAACAATTCCATACATAGCACTAAGCACAATTTTACACAAAGCACTAAAGTTCTAACCAAGATATGCCAGCAAATCTGGAGAATGATACAGTGGCCATTCTACAATGCAATACCAATAGCAAGGAAACTTGCTAGAGCGTGCTGACTATCTTACAATACTATTAATTTCACATATTAACAAAACAACGTTTAGGGTCATCAAAAGGAGATGCCAAACCTTCAAACTGACTTTAGAAAAGACCCAGAAATTGTAATCATTATTCCTGATATATGCTGGATATAATAGAAAACCAAAGGAACCAAAATCAAGTTAATATGTGTTTCATTGATTATAAAAAATCTTGTTCACATCAAGCTTTTGGAATATGCTAAGAAAAATGATGATTCCTGGAGCATCTCATTGTCCGTATGCAAAGTAACATACTGATCAGGAAGCCACAGTACAACACAGTGAAACAGATAGGCAGAGTAATGGAACAAGGCCAGGGGCGGGTTTCACTACGGTTTCGCTCGTGAGTGCATGTGTGTGTGACGCTTCTGCGCATGCGCAGAAGCGTCCGGGCAGGTGAGCCTCCCTCTGCTAATCTGGGGCGAACTGGTAGCAACCCACCAGGCTGTCTACTCTGCTCTTATTTATTCAATCTATATGCAGAATATAAATTAGGCTAAACTAGATTGAAAGAATTTGAGTGTAGTTTTGAAATGGTAGATAGTTTCTTAATATATCAAACCCTCAACAATAATGAAATAAGCAGTTAAGAAACATGTCACAAATTAGCACTTATTTTTGTAATCATGAAGGCCTTGGGAAGGATATTTATATGCCTTGGTGTAATCTATCCTTACATGTATCAGAATAGCGTAGGCAATGGTATTCCATGGAATGCTTTATGAAAATGAAATTAGAAGTTTGAAGAAGCCAGATAGACTGTTGCTACTTTTGAGTTTGGATGTTGGAAAAGACTCAAGAATCCAAGAGTTTGGGTGTTGGAAGAGACTTTCAAGAGAGCCAAGAAAACCAACACGTAATTGCACAAATCAAGCCAGAATTCTCATTAAGGCACAAATGATTAGACTCAAATAATTATACTTCAGACATATTATGCAAGGACCTAGCTCTCTGGAGAAGGCTCTGATGCTGGGAATGGTGGAAGCAAAGAGAAGAGGAAGACCAGCTGGCAAGGTAGATGGACTCAGTTATAGTGGCGATGGGTACACCACTGGAAAACCAGAAGATTAGGGATATGTCATTATGGGAAAATAGCTATGTGGTCGCCAAGAGTTGACTTGGTGGCACATAATTAGCATAATCAAGAACCTATTATTCAACTGAACAGGAAGTGAAGGAAATAATATGGGAGAATCCTATGGCCAGCATAACATTTCTACATGCCGATAATGGTATAACAATATATTTATCTTTATTCTCATCAAACATTCATATTTAGCAAATGTTATTTTGTTTAACTGTCAGCAGAACTAAGTATGGCAAAGAAAGAGTGATCATGCAACTATTTGCCAAATTTATTTGAAAAATATGAAATATTGAACTGAAACAAATACGTGCTGTTGTCTTTTTATAAGATAAACTTTAAGAAAAATTAGCATGTGTAGCTGAAGTTTGAAATGTGTTTAATTCCATACAGATTGTCAAATTGTTCGCTCAAACTGGGGCGAACCGGTAGAAACCCACCACTGAGATGTAGATAAAATTTCAAGCTGTGGCCACATCATGTCTCACTTAATTACGCTGATGATTCTTTTACTGACCAAATGGGAAGTGACATTGTTAGCCCATTGTGGTGAAATGTTTTTCCACTTAGTGACCCCAGAATTTAGTTATGGAATTGCCAGTCCCAATTTTGATTTCTAAGCAAGTACTACCTGTAATCCCTAACTTTGCCCAATAAAGAGCATATCTAGTACTACTACAAAAATATACAGATTATAGTAATAATAGAAATACTTTATTTGTCTACTTGTATACAAAGACTAAAAATGTATTTTGCCTTGTCAGAAATAATAGAAGCAAATTTATTAAGTGTTTTTACTTTTATAAATTTATACTCCACTTGTAACACATTTCAGTTATTTTCCAGAATTGTAATATATGTGTTTGCAAGACTTGCTTTACTAATGACCAGATGAGCTATTCCTAGAGCTGTGTGCTCACTGCTTGTGAGGCTGGTACATTTCCTATGTTTGGTACAGCCTTCCTTGATCAAGAGTGCCCAAATGCGTTTTATACTGGTTAACTTGTATATTTTTAATGTTCCAGACTACTAGATAAGAAACTTTCAGTGTAGACAGTTTGGCAGCAAAATTATTTATCGTATTATTAATATAGTCCTAGATGGGGTATCTTCTAGTCTACAGTGGATAACTACAAATACTAGCTCTTGACAAGTAAGAAATGGAATTTTCTCATAGTCACATCTAGCGATAACGTCTTCAGGAATTTTAAAGCTTGTCTCTTTGTGTGTGTTGGAAATATTCCTTTTAGAGGATTTTGCTATTATGTCCTCAGTATATAACACTCTTTTTGAGGTCAAAATACTTCCAAAAGCTTAGAACAGCTACTTTTCATTCAGAATGGCTGTTCTGTATTCAGATCAGTTCTCTTCCAAATATTTTGTACATCCCAGCTTTAGATATGTAAATGTATATACTGTAAATGTTTATCCCATCTCTAGAGGTTTTTTCTCATTTTCTTTATTTATTTATTCCCATGAATAACCTGGCAAACTGGTAACATATATGTGGAGAAATCTCTGTTCTTTTTATTACTCCAGTTCTTTATTACTTTTGATTATTTATTGCAGTTTCTGTGTGAAACCTGCATATGAATAAATGCAATCACAGTTTTACAGCATTGTATGGTTTATTTTGTTCAATAAGCACTATTATGTTTCCTTCACTTCTATTTCTTCATTCCCTACTACAATTTGGAACTGAAGATTTAAATGTTTTCTCATTCCATATAATTCAATATTTGTCCAAATAAAAGTTATTTCACCTCTTGAGGGACCCTATCCATACCTAAAAATAGTTGGTGACTTTAATACAAAGATAAATATTACATTAAGTACCTCCTTTAGGGATACATGGGTCATCTCTTGTATAAGCAGTAAGAACTCATTTCTCTTTCAGCACATTGCTTCAAACCACTCACAAAATGCCCCATTTCCTGTTTATCACTGCATTTCATCTGAGGCTTGAGAGGAATAATTATATAATGACAAATCAGAAAATGTAGGTACTGTATAAAGGACTTATAGGTCTGGTCTTGTCAGCCCTACTAGGTACATTTCAGTGGTGGGATTCAAATAATTTAACAACCAGTTCTCTGCCCTAATGATTTCTTCCAACAATCAGTTCATCAAACTGGTCAGAAAGTTAACAACCGGTTCTCCCGAAGTGGTGCGAACTGGCTGAATCCCACCACTGGTACATTTGCATAAAAAGCTAAAACTACTTTTTTTGAGATTGGCTATAATAATAGAAACTTGCAAGTCTAATTATGTTGTACCTCCTCCTCATACTTACAATTCATTGAATTAGGGAGGTATCTGTCTGAACTGCTCCCAGACATTATCTTTCTGTTGTGGATTTAAAATATGTCATTTTCCCCCTTGTCACCCTGGCAACAGTTCTTGCATGTTTCCATCAACTTTATCTTCTACAAGCCTCCACAGAGGTTAATGACCTAATTATCCAATTACGATAAGGAAGGGCGTAGACAGAGACTTAATTCCTCCTGAATTAATAATTCAGACTAATGGGCAGCTATCATGGCTTCACTGTTAATATTGAAAGTATGATCGGATCTTGAAGATTTGAAGTTTGCACATATAGTCTTAATTTGAAAGGGGGAAGCTATTGCAGCAAATTACTGGTTAATCAGTTAATGCAACCAGTGCAATGTCTTTAGTGCAATATATTTATTAGAAGGTTACAGAGCAGATAGAACAGAGAAACAGTTCCAGGAGGATTGCTGCACTATTGATCAATGTAGTGTCCTCCAATATAGATAGTCCTCGACTGATCAAAGTTATGACAGCACTGAACTTATAACTTGTGCCCAGCCATTGCAGTGCCCCTGCAGTCACATGATCAAAACTGGGGAGCTTGGCAGCCCACATGTATGACTACAGGGGCACTTCAGCTCCCCCCATCCATTTATGGTCTCCCATCTATGCCCTTTTGGGTTCACCACCCAATCTGACCAATCTGTGTTTCGCCATCAACCTGACGTTTGCTGTTCCTGCTCTTGTTCCTGATGTGGTGTGCCTGGCCTGGCTGTTAAGGCAGGCTGGAGATGAGTTTCTCGCTGTAGAAAAAGAAAAAAGCCCCAGAGCCATGGCAGACAAAACATCCCTTTTATGTTACAGACTTACAGGTCAGGGCTTCTTTTGGCTTTTTTTTTTTTTAAGCATAAAGCCCAGCCCCAGCAACTACGCCATGTACACCTCATTGGCAGCAGGAGCAAGAAGACGGCAAAGGTCATATGGAGCAGTGGCGTGCAGGGGAAGTGCAGGGTAGAAAGGGCAACTACAACTGGCTTGGGGTAACTGGCTTCCAAGATGTAACAAGCAGTCCCAGAATTAGACAATTGGGGACTGCTTGCCGCCTTGCATGATAGGGTGCCCCAAAGAGCAAAACTGGGGAGAAGATGTAAAGGTGGAGAAGGTTGGAGTCAGTCCAGGGGTGAAATCCAGCAGGTCTGACAGGTTCTGGAGAACCGGTAGCGGAAATTTTGAATAGTTCAGAGAACCAGCAAATATCACTTCTGGCTGACCCCAGAGTGGGGAGGGAATGGAGATTTTGCAGTATCCTTCCCCTGCCACGCCCACCAAGCCACACCCACAGAACTGGTAGTAAAAAAATTTGGATTTCACCATTGAGCCAGTCCATTTCCTTACTGAGGCTCAGGGCTATAAGGGACCAAGCCTGGAATGGCTTGGATTGGAGTGGTCATAAATTAATGACCCATGATTCTTGGTTAACAACAGTTGCCAGAATTATCATGTGATACCTCACACTACAACTGCATTGCCTAGCGATGGAAATTCCAGTCCCAATTATGTTGGTTGTAAATTTGAATTACCTGTGTTTAATAGAAAAATACTTTTCCTCGTCCACAGTCTAGTTCAATATAGCCAGTATTTGATTGGGTTAATCAAAGTAAACTCTGGGAGAAGCTGAAAGCTTCTTTGATTGTCTAAAGGCTATTCTTAGGTTGCATTCTTCATGATGCTTAAAGTCAGAGGCAGCTCCCCAGGGTCATTTAACATCTGCTGCGTCAACTAAAAATGGAGTTAAGCCTGGTTGAATTTTAGCCCTATTATTATTTAACTTTTCTGTGTTTGACTTGTTAAGTTACCTAACAAATGTGGACTTTCACCACCCTAAACTGAGAGAGAAATTTGTTTTCACTTTATGTAGCTGAAGCAACGATATTATCTTTGATTCCTGTTGGTCTCAGAAGAGTTGTGAAGACCTTGATACAATTTTGAGTGGAGGGAAAAATTAAAATTTATCAAAAGATTAAAATCTTGAGCTTTGCCAGGACATCCAAGAGTTATCCTGGCATATAGATGGACTTTCAGTCAAGCAATATTTTCTAAATATTAAACACATATTAAAATGTGTTCATAATCATGAATTCTAAAATGCGGTGCTTGAAAATAATTATATTTTTGCCTGCTGAAATATGCAGCTTGTCTCTGGGTAATTTGAATGATTGCTGTTATGTATAGTACATATTTTGGAGCATCTCTAACAATAAAAGAAAAGCAACTATTTGTAGCTTTTAACGTTATGGTTAAATTGCCATTGCGGATAGTTCCCTGCTTATGAGCACAACAGGGACCAGAAATTAATCATTAAGGATGTTGTTAAACTTGACCAATACATACAATATTTCCTGCTGGCTTCCCCATTGACTTGGCTTGTTGGAAGCAGGCTGGAAAAGTCACAAATGGCAATCACATTTCTGTACGATATTGCATCTGTCATAAATGTGCGACAGTTGTCGAACACCAGAATCACAATCATGTGTTTTCAGGGACGCTGTGATGGTCATCGGTGTGAGGACCGCTATTAAGTCACTTTTCAGTGCTGCCGTAACTTGGAACATTTGCTAAATGAATGGTTGTAAATCAAGGACTATATGTATTCCTCTGCAAAGTACTACAGAAATTAGGCGGTTGTGGCTAGGAGCTGTAAAAATTAAAATTACGTCAGGAGTTTATGAATGTAGCTAAGTATCTGTTGATAAATGTCTTGGGCAGTGGCCCTCAACGTTTTGGCACCAGGGACTGGATTTGTGGAAGACAGTCACAGAATGGGGGAGGGAGATGGTGTTGTTTTCGCTCATTTGCCTGCTACTCACCTTCATCTGTGGTTCCTAACCTGGTTCCAAACAGGCCACGGAGCAGTACCAGCCTGTGGCCCAGGGGGTGAGGAGCCATTGTCTAGGGTACTTTTTAGTTGATTAGCAACAGTATTTTATAAATTAACAATAGCAAATGAGGTTGGAGATGTTTATTTTTATTTTAGATGTTTTTTTCCTGCAGTTCATTATTTTTATGAATAACTCAAGCCTAACTCTATATTCCTTCCTCTCATTTTCTCCAAAACAACAATTCTGTGAGGTGAGATAGGCTAGGAAAAAGCGATTAGCCCAAAGCCAATATTTCATATCTAAGACCAGAACTGACAATTTTCTGGTTTCTAGTTAAATGTCCTAACCACTAGACCAAACTGGCTTTGTTGTTATAATTATCCTTATATCTGAATCACACTAATTTTTACTTAATAGAGTATGCTAGCCAGTTCTAGAATTTTAATCGCCATCTGTGATAACTCAAAGATAGATTGAAGATTTATATAGTCACATGGCCCAGATGTTTAGGTAATACACTTTAGTAAATAGTTGGCTTTGTCCTGTGATCCCTCATTGGCTCTGTTGCTACCTGTATATGGGAATGTAATGATCTGATATTTTCAATAATCCTGCACAGAGGTTTTCCAAGTTCATACACTTTAAAGATTTATAAAAAGTTATAAATGAAGAATTGCAATATATGAAAGAAACAGGAAATTTTTGTTCGGTTTTGGAAAAACGAGGAGGACCTTTTCCTTCTATTTCTCTGAGAATCTGTACTGGTAGCCTAACTGAATCCACCCCTTATCATTGACAGCATTCATTAGATTAGAGCAGGGGTGAAATTCAACTGGTTCTATCTGGCTCGGGCAAATTGGTAGCGGCGGCTGCAAAAGGCTCTGCCCACCACGCAGATGTCATGACGTCGCTTTTTTGTGATGATTTTAAGCCTCTGTGCATGCACAGAAGGCTTTGCACATGCACGGACGACAGCGCACATTTGCGAACTGGTAGGGAAGGTAAGTGAATTTCACCACTGGATTAGAGTAGATTGACTTCTCTTTCAGCACAACCATAACTAGATCTCTTTAAAACTGTAAAATAACTAGATGAAAACAGTTTTCTATTCCCAGGCTCATTCTGATACCAAATTTTATGCTAGTCTGCACTATATATCTTGCAAAAATGTTGGGCTACTACAATAATAATAATATTTGTAAATAATTTCTTTATTAAAAGAGGAATCTTTTGAATGAACAACAACTAAGCTCTATTTTGTTGCAGCTTAAACTTTTCAAAATTGGGAAACATCTAAGAATAATATGGTAATTTTAAAGAATTGTACTTTTGTTATGAATTACTAACCACTTCACTGGAGAGTGATACAAAACTGGGCATAAGTTTAGAAATATTTTTTATTTTAAATTATATTTTGGCAATTAAAAAAGCTTTTAAGCAGTTTTTTTAGCTGTTTTACCAACCTAGTAAAACAACTCTGAATCCAAGATGAAAATTTATTGAACAGTAAATATACAGTAATAAATATTGACTAGTACAGAAAACTGCATATAAAGTAAATTCTCTAAAAGAGTTTCAATAGATCTGCTAACAAGTTTACCAATTCTGCTCAGTCACAGAGTACTATACAAAAAACGATGCAGCCACTGTCAATAAGAATTAGTTAATACGATTGGCATTTTGAAGCAGTAGCTTCATATATCCTCTTAGAATGGACTTTTTCAAATTTATCCAGATGTGCTTGACACTGGTAGAGTGTTTCCATTTGCCTATATGGCTGTATTTTCTGAGCTGCATGTGTGATAGAAATGTAGTGGTACTTAAACTACAGTATATTTAAAGTTTTTAAGAATTGAAATAGAATTTTGGGATTTAGCAGAAATAAATGCTGTGATTAAACCATGCCACTAGATGGTGCCTTGGATTAAATATTTTTCAGACATGCTGAGATTGGTATTTAAATCTTATTAACCATAATTAGAGAGTTCAGACTACATGACTCTCATAAGCTTTTCTTGTTCTATAATTTTGTATTGTAAATATGCAGTAACTCTTTCAACAATGTCTCTGCAGGAACTGTCAAGCTCCAGAAGGAATTATATCTGACTGGCAATTGGCAGGTAAGAACATGTTAATTAAATTACCTGGCTATTTTAACTATTGTTTGCTGAATAGATTAATTTAAATTATATGCCTAAATATAAGCAGAGTTCAAAGTTAAAAATTGAAATTTGTGTCACCTACTCTATTTCCCGATTTAACCATCATGCCTGAGAAATTTCTGGAGCTGACAAGATAGAAAGCATATCTTGATTTAATAATAACAACCCTCTGATTCTTATTATATATGTTTGTGGAACAGTTTTAGGAGCTGATTATTGATTGTCTCTGTGCCATTATATAGGTGTCAAACTCTTAGTGATCACATAGACCTTCTCCTGGATGATCTATTTCCATCCTACCTTCAGGTCTTCTACTGGGAGACCAATCACCACTGTAATTGAGTCCATCCACTTTGCTATTTGTTGTTTCATTACCCTCTTTCCTTCATCTTCTCCAGATAGTTAAGTCTTCACATAATGTATCCAAATTATGACCATTTGAGCCTATTCATTTGTACTTAAGTGAGAATTCTGGTTTGATATTTATTTTATTTATTTATTTGATTTATTTGATTTCTATACCGCCCTTCTCCCGAAGGACTCAGGGCGGTGTACAGGCAAGAATAAAACAGACGGTACAATATACAAATTTAAAATGCAGTTAAAAAACTTATTTTAAAATTGGCCTGAGAAGTAAAATATATAATAAGCTAAAAAACCCCATTTAAAATTAATTACTAAGAATTTAAAAATTTGTTAAAATCAATTTAAGCCAGCCCCGCGCGAATAAAAAGATGTGTCTTCAGTTCGCGACGGAATGTCCGAAGGTCAGGTATTTGGCGTAAACCCGGGGGAAGTTCGTTCCAGAGTGTGGGAGCCCCCACAGAGAAGGACCTTCCCCTGGGGGCCGCCAGCCGACATTGCTTGGCGGACGGCACCCTGAGAAGTCCCTCTCTGTGAGAGCGTATGGGTCGGTGGGAGGCATGTGGTAACAGCAGGCGGTCCCGTAAGTACCCAGGCCCTAAGCCATGGAGCGCTTTAAAGGTAGTAACCAACACCTTAAAGTGCACTCGAAAGGCCACAGGTAGCCAGTGCAGTCTGCGCAGGAGCGGTGTTATATGGGAGCTACGCAGAGCTCCTTCTATCACCCGCGCAGCTGCATTCTGGACTAACTGAAGCCTCCGAGTGTACTTCAAGGGGAGTCCCATGTAGAGAGCATTACAATAATCCAAGCGAGAGGTAACGAGCGCATGAGTGACCGTGCACAAGGCATCCCGATCAAGGAAGGGGCGCAACTGCCGAACCAGGCGAACCTGGTGGAAGGCCCCCCTGGAGACGGCCGTCAAATGATCTTCAAACGACAGCCGTTCATCCAGGAGGACACCTAAGTTGCGCACCCTATCCTTTGGGGCCAATAACTCGCCTCCAAGGAGTCAGCCGCGGCTGCAGCTGACTGAATCAGGGTGCCGGCATCCACAGCCACTCCGTCTTGGAGGGATTAAGTTTGAGCCTGTTTCTCCCCATCCAGACCCGTACGGCTTCCACACACCGGGACAGCACTTCAACAGCTTCATTGGGGTGGCCTGGGGTGGAGAAGTACAGCTGGGTGTCGTCAGCGTACAGCTGGTATCTCACCCCAAAGCCACTGATGATCTCCCCCAACGGCTTCATATAGATGTTGAACAGAAGGGGCGAGAGAATCGACCCCTGCGGCACCCCACAAGTGAGGTCCCTCACGGTCGACCTCTGCCCCCCTATGTGATTTGATCCATCTGTTTGTTTCCTTAGTGGTATTTTGACGAGAGTTCTTCAAAACCAAAATTTAAGAATCAATACTCTTTCTATCCTCTGTTTCTTCAAAGTCTATTTTTCGCTTTCATAGAAGGTCACAAAGAAAATCTTTGCCTGCACAATTCTTTGTAGTTCAGACATACTGTACCACAGTATCTGAATATGTTTTCTAAGACCCTCATTGTTAATCTTTCAAATGCTACCCTGTGGCATGTTTCTTGACTTCTTTTTTTTACTTTTTTTTACTTTTGATAGTTCATCTTCAAAGGGTAGAAGCTGTCCACCGTTTTAATATTTCACTATCAATTCTATTTGTGGTTATCAATAATTTGGTATTCCTTATGTTTAATCTTAACCCCATTTTTCACTGTGTTCTAGTAATGAAGCACCTTTTATTACTAGACCTTCTTGATTGGCGATCACCAACTGGTGGTCTGTGGACCACTGGTGGTCCGCAAGAAAATTTTGGTGGCCCGCAGAAAAATTATTTGCATTTTTTTTATATTGCACTAAATCAGAGGTCCTCAAATTACAGCCCCTGGGCTGAATATGTGCAATGAACATTTGTATTGCTGCAGAGTCTCCCCCTTCAGGGTCTTTTTGTGTGGGTCGGAGGGGGGCAGAAATTCTGACTTGATGTCTGCTTCAGCCTCCTGGTGTGGGGCTTTGGGCGAAGGCTGGAGGGAAGTGCCGCTGGTGGCGAAGAGCCAGAGGTCCTTGTTCCAGTGGGACAGCATCATGGCCTGGAACTGTCTAACCATCTCAGCCCACTGAGCCTCCAGGTGCCGATACCTGGCCTTGCACTCCCACAGGTCTTCCCTCTGCTTGGAAAGACTATGCTCATAGTCCTCAGTGAGGTGCTTCTGCTGAGCCTCCTTCTTGGCCAGATCTAATTTGAACTGAGCTGTTTTGCCAACTGTTTCTCCTCGTGGCTGCTTAACTCCCAACAACTGCTTCCTGTTGAGGCCCTAAAGAGCCTGGGCGGGCGGGCAAGGAGGGGCTGGTAGGGGGGAGGAGAGGCCAATGAGGCATCCCTTGATATGAGTAACAATGAGTTGGCTTCGCCCACCCAGTCACATGACCACCTAGCCATGCCCACCCAGCCTGTCATTAGGCAGATCATATTAGTGGTCTGCGGGATTTAAAATTATGAATTTAGTGGTCCCTGAGGTCTGAAAGGTTAGGGACCCCTGTTCTGGATCATTCATATTTTCAAATAGCAGAGTAATATCCGTATAGTACAGATTCTTGTGGTTTGTTCCCAAAATTTTAAAACCAAACTTACATTTTTCCAATCCCACTTCCCTTAATGTATATCCAGAATAGATAAGGGAAGACTGTATAGCCTTATCTCCTTCCTTTGCTGATCTGGGACCAGTCTGTTTTACAATGTACCATCTGAACAGTGGCTTCCTATTCTGTCTGTAAATTCTACATGAGGACAATCAGATGTTCTGGGATTCCAATTTTCCTAAGGACTTTCCACAGCTTGACACAATCGAAGTCTTTTCTATAATCAATGAAGTATGTGCTGAATTTTTAAAATATTCATTTGCTTCTTCAATTATAAAGCATGCATCAGCAATAATGCCTCATGTTCTTTGGTCTTTTCTAAAGCCAGCTTGAACATCTGCATCTCCATTTCTGTGTAGGACTCTAATATGCATTGGATAATCTTGAGCATTATTTTGCCAGCATGTAAAATTGAGAATATAGTATGATAGATTGCAGATTTCTGTTTAAATCTCTTCTCTTTGTTATTGGTGTCCGGGTTGACTACTTTCAATCTGTCATTCTTCTGATTTTCTGGCATAGTTTGGTTAGAATTTTATTTATTCTTATCTTGTTTACCAAATATTAATATTTATTCAGATAATTTGTGTCGTGACCAGATTGCTAATCTAATTTCAGTTTCTAGTTGTAGAAATATTGTAAATAGGCAATATTTTCTGTTGAATGCTGATATCACTTCTCGTACAAAATTTCAGTATTCTTCCATTTTTGTTTGATTTTTTTTTGAATATGTTATGGCTTCTCTTTTAGTATACTATTTCAAGATTGGGACATCCTTCAAGGTTCAGAGATCTTTTGCAAGACTTCCTTGCTTCTCTATATCTAGTTCCATCTTCAATGGCTTTATAGATATTATTGTAATACTGATTTTTGTCTCTTCTAACATTCTGAAATTTTGTTAAGTTTCTTCCTGAGAACATTTTTCCCCCTTGGCTTTTATCTCTCTTCGCAATATCCACCATCTGTTCTCTAATCCAATTTGCTTTCTTCCCTTTCTTGGTCTTGAGCAGTCTCTTTTCACATTCATCCTTGACAACCTCCGTGATTTCATTTCCACAATTCATCTGCTTCCTGATTAAGAGGTTCAGGACTTTAAACTAGTTTCTGATGTTCTCTTTGAAAATGATGTATATGTGCTGTAGAAACTGTGGCAAAGCCAGCTTGCTAGGCTTATCTTTGCTGTTATTACTGATATTACTAATAATACATTATTATTACTATTTTCCATCTCCTTCTAGAAGTAGTATGTTTGATTCTCCATCTGGTTATGTCGATGTATATAGGTGTTTGTATTATTTGAAGACTTATTAGTAATGAAAAACTCATTGAATAGACAGAAACTGATAAAACATTCTCCTGCTTCATTTCTGTTTCCTAGGCCATAAAGTCCAAGCACATTTTCCTGCTTACTATTCCCAACTTTACCATTCCAGTCTCCAACCATAAGCATCCCATTTTGCTGATTTCAGGTTAAACCTGAACCATAAAATTCATGAACCTCTTTTTCTTCTGCGTTAGTGGTTGGAGCATAAACCTGGATAATGGTTATACTAAGGGATGTCTCCAAATCTAATTAATATTATTCCATCTTTGATTGCACAATATCCACATACTGTCTTTGCAATACTTTCGCTGCCTTGAAAGCAGCACTGTTCCTTCTTTGTTTTCTGTGTTCTTTTTTTTTTTTTATTACTTTTTTTACAACAAACAAACAAAAAAAAATACATTATTACACCCTTGTGCTATACATAAAAGGAAGATTTGGGTCTTCGGATATATCCTCATGATTGCCAAAATCCACGTTCTCGAGGTACAGGTACCGAAGCGTCCAATGTTCCAAGCGCAAAGTCCACAAATGGTTTCCAAGTCTTCCAGAAAATATCTTCTTTATACACACCACTTCTAATTTTAATATCACATGTCATTTTATCATTTAAAGCTAATTTCCACATTTCAGAATTCCACTCTTCTATTCTAAAAATCACATCTAGTTTCCAATATCTAGCTATTATAATTCTACCTATTATAATCATAATTCTAATCAATTCTTTTTCATATTTTGTTAATTCTATTTCCTTAATTACCAACAATAATATAGTTTCCACTCTCAATGTTATTACTTTCCCCATCATTTCAAATATCATTTTCTCCAATTGTTGCCAAAACTTTTTGACCTTATCACAATTATACCACATATGTTCATAAGTCCCCAATTCCATCTCACATCTCCAACATTTTTTACTAATTTTTTTATCCATTTGCGACAATCTTACTGGAGTCAAATACCATTTCCAAACAACTTTATAATTGTGCTCTTTAATCCTTATAGATAAAGTTCTCATAATTCTACTCTTCCAATTCACATTCCAATCTTTCTGTGTTCTGAATAATAAGCAAGACTAGCTTCTAACTGTCCATTTCTAGATAATTTCAATTTATTGATGCCTGAAATGTCAGTGTGTGGTTGATTCATTTCATCTTTCACCGCACTGATCCTTCCCATGTTCATGTTTCTTACAGTATATACCAGGGGTGAAATGTAAAAAATTTTACTACCGGTCCTGTAGCTTGGTGGTGGTGGGGTAATGTGACTCGGTGGCCGTGGCCAACTTTTTTTTTTTTTTTTTACTTTTAAAAGCATTTTTTCTTCAACCTCTTCGGACAAAGAGCTTGTAGAAAAAATGCTTTGAAAGGTTTCTGTCGATCCCAGGTGAGTTGCCTGATCACCAAAACCCTTTCAAAGTTTTGTTTTTTACAGCCTCTTCGGCCGAAGAACTTGCAGAAAAAATGCTTTGAAAGGATTCTGAAAATCCCAGCTGAGCCGCACGATCATCAGAGGCTTTTTTTTTTTACTTTTAAAAGCATTTTTTTCAGCCGAAGAAAAAATGCTTTTAAAAGTAAAAAAAACCTCTGATAATCGCGCAGCTCAGCTGGGCATGCGGGGGAGGGGGGCAGGGATTTTTGCTACCGGTTCTCCGAACCACCCACTACCATCACTACCAGATCAGGCGATCTGGTCCGAATCGGGAGCATTTCACCCCTGGTACCATGTAATTCTATCTTTGTAAAGACAGATTTTTCCCTCTATATGATAATATCATCAATTAGATATCCCAAAGGTTTTAATCTAACCACATTGTAAACACTATTAGTATTCCAAAACATCCACAGCGCTTCCTCAATAGCATCTTGAGTACCATCCAATCCATATCCTAAATCACTTTAGATTTGTCTGCATGGTTTTCATAGTAGCATGTAGGAGCGGGTTATTTATTTATTTATTTATTTATTTATTTGATTTCTATACCGCCCTTCTCCCGAAGGACTCAGGGCGGTGTACAGGCAAGAATAAAACAGACGGTACAATATACAAATTTAAAATGCAGTTAAAAAACTTATTTTAAAATTGGCCTGAGAAGTAAAATATATAATAAGCTAAAAAACCCCATTTAAAATTAATTACTAAGAATTTAAAAATTTGTTAAAATCAATTTAAGCCAGCCCCGCGCGAATAAAAAGATGTGGGTTATCATTGCCTTCTCCCACCAAGTTTCAAATGAAGCTTTTGCTATTGTCACTAAAGCAATCATCTGCCTGTAGCATCTTCCTGTATCACTGCTGCCCAATAAAGGGTGCCTGCTTACTTTAGATGGCTTCACACTTTGGGTTAGCCTGCTGTGACTATATTCCTGGCATTCTTCGCTCATCCCTTCCAGGAACAGATCCTCTGCTATGATGAATAGTTGAGAGGGAGTTTTAGAAATACAGGCTGTAATAATTCTGTTTTCAAGCATTTGTATTCATGTTCAACACAAATGTTTCCTAAGGAAAACATTGGAAGTTATTTAAAGAATTATAAAAGAATAATTTTATAATACAATGGATCTATTTATCATAGAAAGAATGAATATGTATAAGAAAACGCCAGCGTGGTTAAAAAAATGTTTAAAAAAACGTCAGGCAAGATTTTTTTTTTGAAGTGGAAAGCTTAATTTGATAAAAACAGGGGAGGAAGTATTCTAGCTAATCAAGCAAAAATAGGAATCTGAGGGGAAATAATGCATTAATTCAAATAAAATAATTAGGGAAAATGCTGCAACCTCTACAAAACAACACTATAAAAACATTCCTGAAAGAGTATAAGGCAGGGGTGTCAAAGTGGCAGCCCGCAGGCCAGATGTGTCATGTGCAGACCACGCCCATGCCAGCTCCACAAAGGGAAAAAACATCATGATATGTCATGTGACGGCGACATGACACCATGAGTTTGACACCCGTGGTATAGGGAGTAAAAAAGGAATATGTCAGCCCTTCAAGGTAGCCTAGACAGACAACTAAAACCATGAGTATTAATACTTCCTTTATTGTAAGATTACAGTAACAGAATCTTGCAAGTCTGAAAGCACCTCCCCAACCTTTACTTTCAAGAAAACTAGGGAAAGTCCCTTCTGAGATGCTTTCTCCATTCCCATTCCTCCTCTGGATTCAGATTTCATTTATCAGGCCATTGTTTACATTGTGAGTATCTAACCTTTTGGCTTGCCGGGGCCGCAATGAGTGAAGAGTGAAATTGTCTTTGGCCACATATAAAATATAAATAGTTATTGTATATCAATAACAAACTTCCTTTATTTTTAAAAACATTTTAATTATAATTTTGATGGGCCGCATTACTAGCTATCCAGGGTCACATTCAGCCTACTGGCTGCAGGTTGAACACAACTGGACTGGGTTGTAGTTCTTCCTTAGGTAGGTTATATCTGTCTATATGAATATGTGTTTCCTTGATTTAATAAAATTTTTGAAATACTGTATAGCATTCATTAATTCAGCAATACATTTCTATGCAAATAATTAGTATTTGAAGTATTTCAGTAAACAACGCAAGAATTTCAGCCAAAAATTATAGTTTTTGTTATTAAAAATGTGATGAACAAGTGTTAAATAGCATTTAGGCTAATTGATCACTCCTTATCCTATTGAATTACCCACTAAATGGCATATAAAATATTAAATAAATCGTAACAAGGTTTTATTCGTTTCTGTTTAACATGTTTACAACAAATTTTGTAAAAACCAGCAAGTCAAATACTAGACTAAAAATATGTACTGTTTGTATTTTACATATTTTGACATATAAAAGTTACCAGGATTTGATACTACATTTTGTTGATCTTCAAACAGTAAAAGTCAGCAGTTGACACATTCTGCAATTGCATTCAAAAGCTTGTCATCACATACTCTTCTAATCTTGTATGCAGTGAACAGTTCTTGAAGAACTTAAATGTTATCTCAGTTAGTGTGCTTTGTTTTCTGGAAGTTAAGATTACAAGTACACTTTATTCAAGGTTTCCTCTTGAATTAGCTCCTGCCAGGATAGCCATCTGCAAATATGTTTTCTGTGACTGACAAGTGATCATGTTAACCACCTTTGTGCTGGCTAAGCTATATCCTGGGAACCTTAGGCAAGGTCATGTCAGAATCCATTGTTCTTTCATTATCTGCCATAGACGAAACAGAAACATTATTTGTTATTGTGATTGGCTGTCTCAGTTTTTATTTAAAACTTGTTATCATAGGCTCACAGTACTCAGTTATAATAATACAATTATGAAGCAATTTGGAATCCATGTGTATGCAGCTAGGTAGGTAGGTAGAGAGATAGAGATGGATAAATAGAGATAGATAGATAGATAGATAGATAGATAGATAGATAGATAGATAGATAGATAGATAGATAGATAGATAGATAGATAGATAGATAGATAGATAGATAGATAGATAGATAGATGGATGATAGATAGATAGATATAAAAATAGATGTAGAGATAATCTTTGCCCTTCATATACCACAGTTTCTAAATGGTAGCCTATTGGCTCCAGTTACCTATTAGTAAAATTGGCATTAGTGTGAATATTACTAAAGATAATTTTTTGGGAATGGAAAATAACACAAAAGAAGATTTTCAATACACATGAAGGCCTGTTCTCTGTTAAATTGTCTTAGCACTGTTCTGGAAATTTAAGACTTCCATTACTGTATAAACAAAGAACAAATCTAATCTCGTTGGCTGTACTTCTGATTTATCTTGCTCCCTGATTATATAGCTGTTTTGTTGTTGCTTTTTTGGGGGGGCGGGGGGGTTGTCGCTTAGCTCCTTACTACGTTATAAAATAGCAGCAGAAAAGAAAATAACTTTTCAGGTCATGAAATGCACATATTTCTATGCTTTGTTTTTGCAGATGCAGGAAGAGGTATCAGAAATTAATATGTTTCTGTTTTATTTAACCAGATGGGTGCTACTCAAAGTGGCAGCATAAAGGCTTAACTACATTTTTATTTGTAACTTTGAAATACATGTTATTTCTTCAACATGTATCCTGTGTTTCCACATTTAGTATTCGGGGTGTCCTCCAAATATAAAAAAAATGAAATTAATAATTTAAATCAAATATTAAACAATACATAATAAAAGACCAACTAAAACAAATTTAGTAATGGAATAATACAGAATCAATCAGTTAGTGTTCTGCAACATAGGAGAAATAGCACTCTATCTTAATAGCTCTGTGAGGAAGAAGCAAACATGTTGGAATTCCACCTCTCCTTGCTTGGTTGTGACCACAAGTATTGCTCTATAGCATATATAGAAATTCTTATTCTTAAATGTGGCAGTATTAAATATTTGAGTGAACAATATATTTTTAAAGTATATTGCTTAGAAAGCTGGCCTGCATTGTAAATGGTAACACTGTGGTTTGCAATTTTTGTGGATTAATCCCAAAACATGTTGATACTGATACCAAAAAGGAGACTTGATATTAAAGTAAGTTTTTATATACTCTTAGCTTGAATTCACTGTGACCTAGATAAATGCAAATAGGATTACAACCTAAAGCTCAACAAAATGAGGAGATAATTATTGAGATCATTTTAGATACTCCATGGTCCAACTTTAGAACATAATCACAATTCAATTAGAGAACTTTGAAGTGCTTTTATGCTTTTATGAGCTAAAAGCTGTTTGGAAGAGTTCTGATCTATTAATTGTATTACACATTAAATTGAATGAAATGTGTCTATTCTTTTTTATAACCTTTAGAACTAAACAAAATGGACAGGTTAGCATTACTTCAATCAAAGTGTTCAGGAACAACTTTTCTTTCATTATAATTTTATTTTGTTTCTTTTAAAACTGATGTTGAAGCAATACTCAGTCAATTGGACCGTGTCCCTAGTTTGTGGCAAATGAGGCTTTAGAGACCTTTTTAGCTCAATTTCTATTCTGAACCCTTCTGCTATAAAAGAGAGGAAGCAAAGTACTGTTCAAAGAAGACAAGTGGCTAGTACAGGTATTGTTTGACTTAACAATTGTGACCAGAATTTTCATTGCTAAGCAAGGCAATTGTTAAGGGAATCGTATCTGATTTTACCACCGTTCTTTTCCCATGTTTGTTAAGCAAATCTGGCTTCCCCCATAGACTTTGCTTGTCAGAAGTTGGCCGAGGAGGCTGCAAAGGGTGATCACATGACTCCAGAATGCTGCACTTGTTATAAATACATGCCGGTTGCCAAGCCCCTGAATTTTGATCACCGCAAATGCTGCAATGGTTGTAAGTGTGAGGACTGGTTGCAAGTCACTTTTTTTCAGTACCATAATAACTTAGAATGGGCAGTAAATGTATGGTTGTAAGTAGAGGACTACCTGTAATGTACTCTTCACTTCGTTTGTATTTCCAGACAAACCATTTACTGTAATATAATCCAGTCTAGCTTGTTTCAGCTATACTTTCGATCCTTTTTCCAGTAGTTTTCCTTCTAAGGACATGTTCCTTGTCAAGTGAAATCACTTTTTACTATATGGATTTCATTGGGAATCACGGTCACATGTTGCACTCCAATCTAAATTCATTTTGAAGTTCAGACTCATTGCCTTCACTGGAATATCCAGGCAAGTAACTTTTTTCATTGCAGCTTGTCATAGTTTGGCATATTAGAGCAGCTTTGGTATTCTAACCAAGGAATTAAAATCACAAGCGAATGGTGCTTGCCTCTCCCCATTTAACACATATTAAACTCCTTTTAGTCAAAATTAATAAGTGCACCTGCTAAAGGATTTAACCTTTAGTTGTAGCCTTTCTGCTGTTATAAAAACTAATTGAATATATTTAGGGAGAAAGGAAAATTATTTTCTGGGAAGGCTATATTCTATAACCCCATTATAAGAGGAAATGGATACCATTTTGTCATGATAAATTTGTGACCCGGGCATGTAGAGTTTTTCTCTGTGCGTTTCTGATAAGAGATTAATAATTACATTTTCTCAGGATTTTTTTTCAGTTTAGCTGCAGCATTTCAAAAGTTGCTATTAACCTAATTTTCTTTCACAGGGCCTGACAATTCTCTCTTGGAATATGAAATCAAGGAGAATCTATAGACAATAAGTCTTCTCCAGCCATACCCCTTTATCCGTAAATCCTAATGTACAATGTAAAAATTAATCTAGAAAGAAATTGCATGGCACTATAGGTAGGAAAGCACCTGTTTCTATATATCCGTGTACATACATACATACATACATATACATACATACATACATACATACATACATACATATATATTTTACACGGGAGGAAACCCGAACAACCAAAGACCTACATATATATATATATATATATATTTGTTTTCTGAGGTTTTCACGGGTGTTTGTATATAGGTCTTTGGTTGTTCGGGTTTTCTCCCGTGTAAAATTGGAAGTGTCTTGGCGACGTTTCGACGAAGTCTCATTCGTCATCTTCAGGCTTCAGCTTCGTGCTTCTGGGAGCAGTGTGTGATCGCAGCTGTTTCTTCCAAAGACCTATATATATATATATATATATATATATATATATATATATATGTAGGTCTTTGGTTGTTCGGGTTTCCTCCCGTGTAAAATTGGAAGTGTCTTGGCGACGTTTCGAAGTCTCATTCGTCATCTTCAGGCTTCAACCGTGCTTCTGGGAGCAGTGTGTGATCGCAGCTGTTTCTTCCTTTTAACTGCTAGTGGGGGTTTGAACTGATTGGGTGGGAGTTTGGCTGTGCTCTGATTGGATGGGGGCTTTTTTGTGCTCTGATTGGATGGGGGTGTGTCCTGTTTGGGTGGGGGCTTGTTTGTGCTCAGTTTAGTCTGTGTTGCAGATGGATTTGAGTTGAAACGTCGCCAAGACACTTCCAATTTTACACGGGAGGAAACCCGAACAACCAAAGACCTACATACAAACACCCGTGAAAACCTCAGAAAACAAATATATATATATATATATATATATATATATATATATACACACTTCAAAGAGGTCTCTCTTTGAAATGGCTAGGACTGGCTAGGACTTTTCCTTTGCTAGCCTTCAGATATAATGTATTTTTGTGGTAATCAAATCAAATACAATGTATTTTTGTGGCACCTATAAATTCTCCATGGCTTCTTTCAGCCATAAGGATGGATGGATGGATGGATGGATGGATGGATGGATGGATGGATGGATGGATGGACGGACCATTCATTTTACCTTCCAATTATATATAACAGGGGTCTCCAACCTTGGTCACTTTAAGACTTGTGAACTTCAACTCCCAGCTTTGCTGGCTGAGGAACTCTGGGAGTTGAAGTCTACAAGTCTTAAAGTGACCAAGGTTGGAGACCCCTGTTATATAATGTACTTATATATTTAGCATGTATTATCTAATGTTTCGGTCTATTTTAAAATGTACTTTTAGCAACAGACCAGCTCATCACACTGACCAGAGTAGAGCTGATATGGAACTAAATGTCTAAGGACTGCTTCCTTTGAAATGTTTGCAGTATTCTTTCCTTATAAATCACAATGAGAGACTTATCTTTTAAACAATGAAGGAATCTCTATCAAACAAAATATCTGGCTTTATCTGGATGGAGGACTAAGATTATGAGATGCCAAGCTAATCTGAAACATTCTACTGCACAACTCAGTGTAAAACTTCAAGATGGTTTAAGGGACTTTTAGAAATATTTATAAAGGGTGATACCCTTCTGAAAATCTAAGGCTATTTACCCTAGCTTTATACCAGCTTTCTGGAAGTTGTTGTTGATTCTTTACTTGCAACATGTCAGGAATGGTGTTTCTGACTGAGTAGTACATACCAAAAGTAAGTAGTTAATTATGCCAGATGACATTTGTTTGTTATTTCTTCATGTGATAAGTAACTTCCAAATTAACACTCTCCTAATGCTTATCTCTGAATACATTCTTACATGTGTTATCACTGTAATGGATGTTAACTAAGATGAAATGTTAAGTAGAGATTTGACATTTCAAGAATTTTGGATGAGAACCTTTCCGATATTCTAAATTTGATTTAATTGGACTTTTTTTTTAGACCCTATGTATTTTCTGTTTGTAGTTTTATCCTTCATCTGCATTCTATGAATTGATTGAGCAAACTTAAAAACATTATTTTTAAACTTTGAAAGTGATAGTGCTGTTTAATCATATATCCATATATTATGTAACCGATTACTAAAATAACCTTAGAAACAAAGATTCTCTTTCCAACACATTATCACCAAAATTCTGATACAGTACTGTCTATGGTTGTATGTCTTGCGATTAGCAACATCAGTTTTGAATCCTTGTCATATCTTGATATTCAGGATGAAGACGGTTGTGAAGATGGCATGCCTGAGGAGTTTTAAAAGATGCAGACCGCCTGATTGAAAATGATACTTCTATGCTTTATCCCATTCAGTTAGGAAAGTAAGTACAAATTAATATTTCCAACATATACATTGCACATTTATATTAGAAGTCTTTTTTATTTGTTATTATTTAGCAGGTTCAGAAGTCATTAGAATTAGAATTCTTTATTGGCCAGTGTGATTAGACACAAAAGGAATTTGTCTCCGGTGCATAAGCTCTAAGTGTACATACAGCAATAGTGATAGATCATTATCATAGTCATTGTAAAAATACATTCATCATAAAACATTAGATACAGCACTTAGTGATAGTCATAGATACTAAATAAGCAATCAACATAAATCATACAAGGATACTAAGTAAGCAATATAAATCATAAGATACAAGCAACAAAGTTATAGTCATAAGACGATAAGGAGATATGTAATAGGGAAGATGAGAATAATGATGGTAACACTGCCTTTCTAGATAATTTGAGGAGTGTTGTGGGAATTAGTTGTTTAGCAGAGTGATGACATGGGGGGAAAAATACCCTTGTGTCTAGTTGTTCTTCACACAAACTCCACAAATACAGGCTTCCCCATTTTTTTCAACTGTATGCCATAGCCTTTTAGCAAACAGCCCATCACTATAGTCCAAGGCAGTCGCTATATGAGGACTACCTGTATTAGTGCCTTATAGCGTTGTATATTATAATATCTATACAACAAGACCAGGTACCATGCGTAAATAACAAATTCAGTAAAAATCCTCAGACTTAGCAGTGAAATGTTCTTAAAGAAATGGACAACAGTCTCAAGAAACTGCTTCTGTGCCAGTATGCAGATTTGTATCATGACAACTTCATTTGTTTTGGAGATGTTCCCTTTAAACAAGAGGGGAGAAGGGCTGCTCAAAGTGAGAGGCCTATCATTTCATTTAGTGTGTCATTTAAAGCGAAAAATTCAATACAGGGTGAGTGCATTGTGAACCCAATGTTATTTTATTTGCTCCTTGATTAGAGTAATATAAATAGTATAAACAAATTACACTTTTTATAATCTGATTTAGCAGTTAATTATATAAATATTATGTATCATAAAAAAGTGAAATTAAAAAAAAGAGAAATCTGTGGAAATATGTATGCCAAATTTTAAAAAGTCAAGAAAATGTGATTAAATAGATTAGATTATAAATTTATTTTTATAGTACTGTGCAGTAAATTGAAATTAGTTTAACTGATTAAAAAATAAAAGTATATAATTAAATAAAAAGCTAAAAACTATAAAACAAACAGATATATGTATGTTGTTCATATGAGGCTACTAACATTGGCTCTGGAGAGTAATTGAGGCTAAGGTTTATCCTTCCAATGCTGAAAAATAAGTGAGTTAGTTGTAAATAGGACAGTAAAAACCCATTTTCTTTGCCATGCAAAAGGAATGTAGTTGAAAAAAATATTAATATGTCAGAAAAAGAGCCAATTTAATGTAGTGGTTATAGCATCATGCTAAAAACCCAGAGTCTGTGAATTCTAATCCTGCCTTAGGCACAAACCCAGCTGGGTGACCTTGGGATAGTTGCTCTCTTTCAGCCTTAGGAAGGAGGCATAGGAAAATCACAAAAATATTTCCAAGAAAACACAAACTTGTCCAGGCAGTCTCCAAGAAACAGACACAACTGAATCGAAGGTGGAGGGAGAATGCAGAATACTAAGTCTTGTACTATAGTGGAGTTAATGCTTGCAATAACAGATAGGATTTATCTTGGACAAAAAAAAATGGCAAATTCATAGAAATGTTTCATTTGTGACAAAATTGCAATTAAATAGAAATTGCATTTCTCTGTGTAGATTATGAAATATGCCTTATACACTGTAAGCCGCCCTGAGTCTTCGGAGAAGGGCGGGGTATAAATGTAAACAAAAAAAAAAAAAAAAAAAAAATATTTAAAGACTTCTAAGCTGTTTAAAATGTTAATGTTTAGCATAATAGAATTTTAATTTCTACCCGGTTAATTCAGCTAAACATTCTCCTTTGTTTTTCTTTTCCAGTTGCTACTGCGTCATAAGCAAATCATGATTACATTAACTGAACTCAGATGCTTAGCAGATGCCCAGGCATCATTTCACATCTTGAAACCATGGTGGGATGTTTTCTGCTACTATCTTACCATGATAATGCTGCTTGTTGCTGTCCTTGCTGGAGCTCTTCAGCTCACTCAGACTAGATTGTTATGTTGTCTTCCTTGCAAGCTTGAATTTGACAATCATTGCGCAGTGCCTTGGCATCCGATTACAAGCAACAACAATGAATCCTTCACCTCTGCAACACCAGAAATTCATCCTCTTCAAATCCAGAATTACCTTCACAGGCAGCAGTATTCTTACATTGATGCAGTGTGTTACGAGAGAGAACTTCATTGGTTTGCCAAATTTTTTCCGTACTTAGTGCTTCTCCACACTTTCATTTTTGCAGCTTGCAGTAATTTCTGGCTTTACTACCCCAGCACAAGTTCAAGGCTAGAGCATTTTGTAGCCATACTTCACAAATGTTTCGATTCTCCTTGGACCACACGTGCCCTATCAGAAACAGTTGCTGAGCAATCTGTGAGGACTGTGCCATGCTCCAAATCGAAAACATTTCTTCCTTCCCCAAGCAACATGACAGAGCTGGAGAGCAAGAGGCAATCAATGTCCTACTCACAGACTGGACTAGAAACAGCTGGAAGAGAGAGCACTTCAAATGTTCTTGACCGAAGAGAAGGGGAACAAGCGAAGTCAATATTTGAGAAAGTGAAACGATTCAGGGTACATGTTGAGCAAAAAGATGTCATTTATAGAGTGTATCTAAAACAGATTGTGATCAAGGTCATTGTGTTCATTTTAATAATGATTTATGTTCCGTATTATTTAACCTTTATTAACCTAGAAATCGATTGTATAGTTGATATTCGAACTTTTACTGGCTACAAGCGATACCAATGTGTTTATTCACTGGCCGAAATTTTTAAAGTGCTTGCTTCATTTTATGTTGTCCTGGTGATTTTATATGGCCTGACATGCACTTACAGTTTGTTATGGATGCTGAGAAGTTCACTTAAACAATATTCTTTTGAGAAGCTGAGGGAGCAGAGTAATTACAGCGATATCCCTGATGTAAAAAATGACTTTGCCTTTATTCTTCACCTAGCAGACCAGTATGACCCTCTATATTCAAAGCGATTTTCAATATTTCTCTCTGAGGTGAGTGAAAATAAGCTGAAGCAAATTAGTCTCAATAATGAATGGTCTTTAGAGAGGCTGAAGAGCAAGCTGGTGCGAAACCCTCAAGACAAAATGGAACTTCATCTTTTTATGCTTAGTGGCCTTCCAGATGACGTCTTTGAACTCACAGAGATAGAAGTTCTAACACTGGAGCTCATTCCTGAGGTTAAACTTCCACCGTCTCTCAGTCAGCTATCCAGTCTTAAAGAACTAAACATTTATCATTCAACATTAACTGTAGAGTATCCGGCACTGCACTTCCTCGAAGATAATTTAAAAATTCTGCGTCTAAAATCTGTTGATATGGGAAAGATTCCACGCTGGGTATTCTATCTAAAGAACTTACAGGAATTGTATTTGACTGGATGTTACGTTCCAGAACCCCAGAATGGCTTCTACAGTGAGGGTTTTCAAGACCTTGTAAATCTGAAAGCAATTCATTTAAAGAACAGCCTTTCCCGCATACCTCAGGTGGTTACGGACCAATTGCCTTCACTGCAGAAATTATCTATTGACAACGAGGGGAAAAAACTGTTAGTGTTGACCAACTTGAAGAAACTGCTAAACCTGAGAATCTTGGAACTGATCAGCTGCGATTTGGAGCGCATCCCTCATTCTATTTTCAGCTTAAACTATTTGCGTGAAATAGATTTGAAAGAAAATAATCTACGAACGGTAGAAGAAATTATTAGCTTTCAGCACCTTGAAAATCTTTCTTGCCTGAAGTTGTGGCACAACAAAATATCTTATATCCCTGTGCAGATTGGTACCTTGGCAAACTTGGAACAGCTCTACTTAAATCACAACAACATTAAAAAAATCCCACCACAACTTTTTCTTTGCAAAAAGCTACATCATCTGGATCTGAGTTTCAATAAGCTAACCTCTATTCCTGATGAAATCCAATATTTAACAAATTTGCAGTACTTTGCTGTGACAAAGAATCATGTAAGTAGAAGCTAATACTGTCTTTAAGTGCATTTTGAAGTATTTTTTTCAGATCCTGTTCATTGTTTCCTCTCATTTATATTCTACCCATCTTTGACTGAACTCTGGTCTATGTTAATGGCCAGCAAAATGCAGTTGATCAGATTCATCTTCATTCAGCTGTATTGACATTCCTTCATTTATATATTTACCTAAGGAGCATAGAACACACAATAAGATTCCCTTGTAAACAAGAAGTGGTGTGGCAGTTTAGACATTGCTAAAATATAGTTCCCAGCATCCTTCATAGTTGGGCCATGTTGGATAGAACTGAGATTCAGCAGTATATGGAAGACCATACATCAACTTGCCTTGATGTAAATAGAATTGTATGAAGGCATGTTACATGTCACATCCTTCATAGTTGATGAGATTTCTGATTTAAAAGTGTGTTTATAAATGTAGAGCAGGGATGTCAAACTCAATTTCATTGAGGGCCGCATCAGGATTGTGTTTGACGTTGGGGGGCCAGGGTGGATGTGGCCAGCTCAACGTCACTCATGTTGGGGTGCCTGTGGAGGTCCGAGAGTTTTGTCAGCGAAAACGGGCTCCTGAGATCCGTTTTTGGCTGTGACGGCCTCCTGAAACCTTTTGCCAGTGAAAATGAAGTTGGGAGTGCAGCCTGCGGCCCTCATGAGTTCTGTTTTCACTGGTAGAGGCACCATGGGCCAGTCCTTTGCTGTTTCCAGGTTGGCCTTATGGGCCAGATCTGGCCCCCGGGCCTTGAGTTTGACACCCCTGATGTAGAGGAATGACCTTGACAGCAATATGCAAGAACTGTTACTTAGGCAAAGACAGCTGAAACATTATTCACCCAATATTGTGTAAAGCACAACAATATTTGGAAATGGCTCAGGCAAACATTCTTCTGATTCACTGGAGTATAAGAACGAGGGACAGCCCAATCTGATTTGCAACATTCTCTTATTATAGCATAGCTCAATAAAGTATAGTTCTAATCTTTGTGTGGAGATCATTTTCTGGTCTACCTGGTAACCAGTTTGGTATAGCGGTTAAGGCCCCAGGCTAAATATCGGGAGACTATGAGGTCTAGTCTCACCTTGTGCGTGAAGCTAGCTGGGTGACCTTGGCCAATCCCTCTCTCTCAGTCCTATGAAAAAGAAGGCAATGACCAAAGCATTTCCAAGAAAACTGTAGAAACTTGTTTAGGCAGTTGTCAGGAGTCAAGATTGACTTTAAGGCAACAGACAGAAACTACCTAGTACACGGGTGTCAAACTCGCGGCGTCACATTGCTGTCACGTGACATATCGTGACATTTTCTCCCTTCACAGAGCTGGGGTGGGCGTGGCTTGCGCGTGACACATCCGGCCTGTGGGCCACCAGTTTGACACCCCTGACCTAGTAGGACTGACAGTTGAAGGAACTAATGGTGCTCCCTGCGTTTTTCAAAGGCTGCTGTTCTAGAATTCTGTGTCTTTTTATACCACTTGAGGGTTTCATGGCCTGAACTGCTGATCCAAAGTCTACAATTAGAGACAAACTGTATTAGTGGTGGTGCATCACAAATTATACAAGCTTGTTTTGAATATATAAAGGATAGCATTTCCAAATCTTACTACTATTCATTGGAAAAGATAAGTTATAGGTGCAGAAAAGAAACAAAAATTTTAAAAAATGTGGTGATGAAATCTCAGCTCTCAGGGAACTTACAAGAAATTGTCTTTCCTTAAAAACATATTTTTTTTAGCAAGTGTTCCAATTTAATCTCAAATCTTAATAGCCAGTATCTATACATTTTCTTCTTTTTTTTCCCTCCTGTCTTTGCAGAAGCCATTTTGTAAAATCAAATTACTTCCTTCTGCCTTCAGTTAATATTCCCTGAGGAAGGCACCACGAGTAGTGATACTTGCTCATATTTTAGAGATTTGTAGCAGACTACTGAGTGGTTAGTTGATTACAGGTCTTTGTTTGTAAATAGGCTTTAAAGAGTGAATTAACAGGATCCAATCAGTTGGATCTTGAAACATTATCCCCGGATGCTAGTGAATTAACAATTACATGAAATGGTGACTATTTAATGAGCCTTGGTGGCGCAGTAGTTAGAATGCAGCACCGCAGGCTACTTCTGCTGACTGCCGGATGCCTGCAGTTTGGCAGTTCGAATCTCACCAGGCTCAAGGTTGACTCAGCTTTCCATCCTTCCATGATCGGTAAAATGAGGACCCAGATTTTTGCGGGCAATGCACTGACTCTGTAAACCATTTAGAGAGGGCTGCAAAGCACTGTGAAGTGGTATATAAATCCAAGTGCTATTGCTATTGTGGAATTTATTTAAAAATATATATTTCATTAATATGACTTATACATACTTTTGAAAGAGGAAGGAAAGTGTGAGTACTGTTACAATTTGAGGGCATTCCTTATATTAAGTTTGCGGGACTGGTTTACAAATTGAAAACAACTTTTTATTACTTGTTTTTTTTTAGATTGAAGCACTTCCTGACGAATTATTCCAGTGCAAAAAACTACAGCACCTTCTTCTGGGACATAACAGCCTAATGTACTTGTCCCCTCGAGTTGCAGAGCTTTCCAACCTTGTTCATCTGGAGCTCAAAGGAAACTATCTGGAGTTACTTCCTGCTGAGCTAGAGGAATGCAATTCTCTGAAACGGAGTTGTCTAATTGTAGAAGAATGCGTGTTGAAAACACTTCCCCTTCGAGTAACAGAGCATATACAGATATGCTTGGACAAAGTTTGAGATTGAGAAAAGTTATGTGCATGTGGGCAAAATCACGGTTCAAAGAAACTTATAGACGAAAGAAGAGAAATACAGGTCTGCCCATTGACTTCAGTTTCCTGATAATAAATCATCATTAAAATCCTAAGCAGAAATATAGACCTGGCAAGTAACTACATGCATTTCATTCAAACCTGAAATTAATGTGCAGAAAATTAAGTGGTTGGTGTAATCAGTACTTAAGTGGCCAAGTTTGAATAACATCATTCAGGTCTAGAAAAGTTTTTTTTTTCTTTTCCTTAAATGGAAGTTTTTAAATTGTTGTAAGGACCAACTAATACATTTTTTTCATATCTTTTACTGTTGGCACATATATAGAGGGAAGGAGAGACTATTAGTGAAAGCTTCCCTATATAAAATCTGTTTCAGAACTGAAGGTTCACTTTTGGTTTTGAAATATAGGAGTGCTTCCCAACATAGGCATAATGAAAGGCCTGACAATTGGGATGCTATGAACTATGTCCAGATTATGGTAACCAAAGTTCAGGCAATCCAGAGTCTCAATAATCTTTGCTGCTTTAACACTGGAGTTAATTATGTATACCTAAAGGAAAACAACTGGACCTGATACAAAAGGTAAAATCAAATCTTAGAGAACTATGCAAGTGGTAAAACTCAACATGTCACTTTTTTTTTTTACTATACTAATATAATGCTTTCATTAAAAGGAAAAAGGCTAGCGCTTTAATTTTGAGCAACAGTAGATATGTAATATGCAATATAGAGGGTCTCCTTTCTTTTAAAAACCTGGCGATTTTTTTTTCTCCCCAATTTTCTTGCCCATCATACTAAAGATTTTAAAGATGTCCCTCTACAGTTACAAGTAATTGTAGAAATAGCATTTTAAGCACTTAAGAATATAGAGTGTATGAAAAGCAAAATATTTAATGAAAAGCACATGAATGCACAAAACTTATATATTTCTCTCTTGTTCACAAATGTCCTTTGAAAAACTAACATAAGGAGGAACTTTCCTATAGCTTCATACTTTATTTTCACTAAAACAGGAGTAAGATTATTTACACCTGTAAAGCTGACTCCTAACTAATATTTTCTAACAGAGTTCTACTTTAAAGAACCAGGAGAATTTCTGTGATAGTATATTGAGTAGCAAAGGAAGACAAGAGGAAAAATGATGAAAACTGATCCCTTTAACACAGTGTTTTTCCTCTTTAGCAAATTGAAGGTGAGTGGACTTCAATTCCCAGAATTTTCAGCAATGGCTACGCTGGCTATGCAATTCTGAGAGTTGAAGTCCATGTGCCTGGAAATTGCAAAGGTTGGGAAACTCTGGTTTAACAGAAACCTCTGTTAGGCTGAAGTGTTTTTCTCTGAATGGAAGAGCAATTTCTGTCCACAGCAGGAAACTTGGGATTCAGTCCGTGATTATTTTGATGCATTTCAGTCTCATTTGGGCACATCATCTTTATCGTGGCTGTGGTGCTCTATGTGTGGGGACTTGGTGGGGGGAGGGATTTTGGCTTCTGTTGTAAAAAATACAGTAACTTGATCGCATGCTCTCAGAGAAAATGAATCTTTTACTTATGTATGATATAGTTTTATAATCCACTATCTTCATCATGTGCCCAATTTTGTGGTTGCGTTGAATGAGATACTGGAAATGTTGGGGTTTTTTAAATATAAATTTTTGATTGCTTCTTTAAATGCAGCAAACTTGTTTTAATGATGCCATAAATTTGAGTTGTTTATGAAGTGAAACTTTCTCAATGTTCATGTTATGTCCATCTGAAGAATTACATTCCAAAGAACTTTCAGAGTAACTCTCAGGGAACACACACGTGTTGTTGTTTCATGGGTTTGATGCAACTCACATTTCCCCGGCTTTTTTAGTTAAAGGTACAATTTATTATACAGGTATCTTTTTTCCAGTAATTTTGTTAAGGACACTAAAAGATGATACGATGTTAAAAAAGTAAAGAAAGGAAAAAGTGCAAGAAAATGAAAAAAAGCAAGAAGCATCCCCCTTTTTAACAAAGCCTCTTTCTACCCTCATCACAAGCATATAAACAGTTTCATAAACACCTCTTCTTCTCTTAAATTAACAAAACTCTTCATCCCATAGCCCAGCTTAGTAATAGACAAATCAAATAAGTAATGTCTATTTAACCAACTTATCAGCGAAAGGTCCAAAAAGAACTATAAACTAGTCACATTAATTAACATATATAAAACTCAACGTTTCACATCTCAACCATTAGTTGTAAGGAAAACCATACATAAAAGCATAAAAAGGTCAAATTCCAATACAATATACATTTCTCCCATTCAAAATGCCAGCAATTCCAGAGAAAACTACCCCAAATAGCAACATCATTATATGCATATATAGATGCTAACTATCCTATACCACTTTGGAACAAATCATATCAATCTTTTGGGAGCTAACAATAGACCTTATGCTCAGTGGTGGGTTGCTACTGGTTCACTCCAGTTCGGGTAAACAGGTAGCAGCGGCGGTGGGAGGCTCCACCCACCCACCCGGACATCAGCAAATATGATCTTCGCATGCGCAGAAGCTTCTGCGCATGTGCAGATGGGGCGCGGGCGTGAACCGGTAGCAAAGGTAAGTGAAATCCACCCCTGCTTCTGTTACCTTCCACCAGTCACAAGGTAGAATAGTTCATCTCCCATTTCTTGTCCCAGAGAGCATAGGCAACAAACGCTTTCAATGCCACCTGGCCCAAAGACCAGCAATACAACTTTCCCTCCATTCATCTCTTCCTGAAGCTAGTAGTCTCTTCCTGAGACTATTTGAAGCCTGAAAATATAACTGATTCACCCAAATAGGTAGTAAAAAAATGCTTTTAAAAAGTAAATAAAAAAGATTCCGATGATCGCACACCTCATCTGCTCACCCCCTCCCACGCGCGCTGTTCTACTTACCTTCCCATGTCTCCTTTTGGTGTGCACTGTGTGCGCGCACACCTTGCATTTGGTACGTGGTGCGCACTGCACATGCGCCTACACAACACACATTTGGTACACAGAGCGCATGTGCAGCCACCGCAATTCAGATTTCACCACTGACTGCAAGTTGTACTAATATATATACTAATAAACAGAGCAAAGGGAATGACCTGCTGCCCTGTGGAATGACCAGAAAGAGAGGATAAAACCCAGAGCTGTATAACAGGTAGAGAAAGAGGCTCAGAAGGGACCCTCCCCAGTTTTCAGGCGCTAAAAGAAAATTGTGAGAGAGTTGTACTTTCAGACTCACAACATTCTGTTAATGTAGCCTTACAATAAAATTGAAGTAGCTCATCTGGTCTGTTTTGCATCTGGTACACCTGGGAGGGCTGACATGTTGAGTGGAACTATCTTCCTGAGTATGATAAAATAACAAAATGATCCAAGAAATTCTTGAGATGGTCTGTTATTAAGACTATCAGTTATCCATAGGTATCTTTCAGGAGACTTCTACTAGAGCTAATACTTAGAAGCCTTCATTCATTCCCTGTTCAAACCCTTGCATGGGTTGTCCTCAGAAAACCAAATTTGGAAAGGAATGGAATTGGAAATACTCATAATAATACAGCCAGGCGGAATTCTGAAATAGATGCTAGATGAACCATCAAAATCTACCTAAATAAAACAGGACTTCACAACCTCAAACAACATCGTGGTTGACTTTCAACATTGATATTTCAGCCGCAAAAGCCTTCCTAATCTGATTTCCTATTGAATCGAGGCATACAACAAACTAGTCTGTGAGATTCAAGATAAGGCTGTCTCATGGGGATGGCACACTCCATAAGCACAGCTAACTCAGCCATCCTTGATACTAGTGACTCCCTGGCACATAAGGATAGAGAAGGAAGCATCTTTCAGCAGGAAACTACCCCACAAATAATAATATCCAGCAAGAACTAGGGGCCCTCCAGCTACTCAGATCCTGTAACTTTGGTATATGCCACTTTACATTACCCTAAATCAGGGATCTGCAAACTTGGCTCTTTTAAGACTTGTGGACTTCAACTCCCAGAGATTCTGGGAGTTGAAGTCCACAAGTCTGGGAGTTGAAGTCCACAAGTCTTAAAAGAGCCAAGTTTGCAGACCCCTGACCTAGGTCTACTATAGGAAAATACATTGGATTTGTCATGAAGGTCCTTCTTTTATTGTATAGATTGAGCATCCAGCCCACTCACGCACTTACAAAATCTGGAAGGAGTTTTAATATCTCTCCTGTATTCCTGACATTTCAAGCTTTGTTACATTGAGCCATATTTCTGGCTTGTAACTCCAGAACTGGAGAAAAGAATTGTCTCCTTCCATAAGAAGGAATTTCAGGCAGCCTTTGAGCCCTACCACTAGTACAAGTATGAGGAAAAATACTGTACTCACTTTAACCCACACTATCTCTGCTGTAGAAAATGGACCATCATGCACCATTCCATGTACCATTAAAAAAAGGTTTTGCTTGTTTGATTTAAGAAGAGTATCTTAGTATTGAAAGATGATGAATTGTATCTTGTGAACGTTTTCTAAGGTTATCATGAATCTGATGTTCCCTGTTTGAAATAAGCCTGTCTTTTTACATTATGTTTCACCAAAAATAGCTTTGAACATTCTCTCCATCCAGCTATTATCTTCTAAAGAAGCTTTATCCCATCTTGATGCCTTCCAAATGTTCTGGATTTCCATCTCCTGCCAACTACCATTAGCTGACAAGATAAAGATTTTGAGATCCAACACATTGGGAAGACAATGAATTAAGAGAAGAGTGAAATCGTGTTTTGAAATAAATAGAAGGAACAAATGTAAAGAGTTCCTTTTGCATTCATAAAGAAATTGCGGTAGATAAGAAAATTTTTGAAAATAGCATTTCCTGACTTGGCGCTCACCTCATGTATTTGACTACAAATCACCAACACTCTTAATTGGTACATGCTGAACGATGGGAGTTGTATGATCACATTTAAAAATTACAAGCTTTCGGGATAAAATAGAAATTAATAATACTTCTGAAAATAAGACATTTTTTAAAAAGCTATAGACAAGATATCTAGAGATAAGTGCATGTAATAAAACTTCAAGCAAATTAGCATTTTAATATTTGTTGCAAAATATGGTTCACAAAAGGCAAGAAATTGAAAGGCTGGTAATTCTAGTCTTAACGGATGCCACAGTGTGCCTTCTGGATTTCTTTTGTGCCCCATTCCTCCAGTAGCAGAAGTGACCTATAAGTATTTTTAATATCCAGTCTGTTGCTTTCCATCATCACACTATTTATGTATTAGAAGGAAATTCTGCTGAGAGCAAATGAACTACTTGTTAAATTCTCCTTCATGATTGTAGGATAAATAAGCTTAAACCATATTTGTAGATAGCACTTATTTTATACTGTACACCATGGTGGTTCAGTAACTGTAATGCTGCTGGGCTGAGGGAGGGCTTTGAATATGATCTTGCATATGTTGACAGATTTGTTGAGAATAAAATTTGAATAAATAATGGATAAATGGATAAACATAAGTTATCTTGTCCATGTTTAATTTCTCAGTTCTATTTTTTTAATTTGTTAAAGGAGCAGGGGTTGTATACATTTATAAATATAGAACATTTTTATTAATTAGAAGCACTATCCGGGTTATAAGCACTCATATCTGCATTGTGGAACCACTAGATCCAAAGATTTTTCATCTTTGCTTCTGTTTGGATAGCACTGCCCCAAACACTTTCAGAGGGCAATCTAGGGATCCTTCTAGACCAGGGGTCTGCAAACTTGGGTCTTTTAAGACTTGTGGACTTCAACTCCCAGAGTTCCTCAGCCAGCAAAGCGGAATTCTGGGAGTTGAAGTCCACAAGTCTTAAAAGACCCAAGTTTGCAGACCCCTGTTCTAGACTTACCAGTTCCTCATCAAAGAATAGGTGGTCATGATTGTGCTGATTGTGCCCATTCCTGGATCAGAAGGACTTTCTTAGGGTTACTCATGCTTTAAGTCATCTCATGATTGATGACTAATGCACTCTACATAGAGCTGTCCTTGGTGACCACTCAAAAGCTTCATCTGGTCTAAAATGCAGTAGCATAGGTGGTTATGGGAATACTTCCTATGCTCATATAACACTGGGCATAAGATGCACATATCACTTGCAAGACTGGTAGGCAGGGGTGAAATCCAGCAGGTTCTGACAGGTTCTGGAGAACCGGTAGCGGAAATTTTGAGTAGTTCGGAGAACTAGCAAATACCGCCTCTGGCTGGCCGCAGAGTGGGGTGGGAATGGAGGTTTTGCAATATCCTTCCCCCAGGAGTGGGGAGGGAATGGGGATTTTGCAGTATCCTTCCCCTGCCACACCCACCAAGCCACACCATGCCCACCAAGCCACGCCCACAGAACAGGTAGTGAAAAAATTTGGATTTCACCACTGCTGGTTGGGTTAGCATGTTCTGGGGTCCCCTAATCCCCCCTTCCTCTCAATATCGCCATATCTGGCTCTGCCCCTCCCTTTCCTCAAATACCAAGTCCGATAATGGTGTGACCGTTGGACGATATTTTCTCCAGCCTTTTATATGTTTCTGTTGCGGTTTTATATTTTGAATGGCTTTTTAACGTGATTTTTGTGGAGTCTATTGTTATTGAAAAATATATGCTGCCCTGAGTCATGTGCTGAGGGGGGAAAGGGGAAAGGAAAGGAAAAACCAGTGCTTCATTTTATAAGTCAATTATTTATTTCAAGATTTTGTGAACGTCTACGCTTCTCTCTATTTCCATCTATTGGTATAACAATATTATTAAAATTATACTGTATTTTGTAGCACTTTAATTTCTAAGCCTTTGTTTGTGTTCATCTTAAACATTGCTGCACTGTTTTTGTCTTAATGTTCTCACTCAGGAAAAAGAAATTCAGATTTTAATACATGTAGAAAACCATATAGAGTTATTTTGTGCCTTTCAATGTTTTTGTCCCAAATATTGCATCTTAGCTTCTACCCCAAACTTAATAGTTGGAAAGTTGACAAAGAATTCTTGTTTCTTTTCTTTGTGATTTGTGTTACATTTTTTATTAAACTTTTTTCCAGTTTGGGCCTTAATAACCTATTAATTAGAATAGATATTAATTTTTCATTGATTGAAAAAGTAATACAGGAAAGGTGCAGACAATTTGCAATCATCCTTTTTCATCCTCCCAAAATCACTAATAAAATTTCAGTTGTTTTTTAAGTAGATAAATATGGAGTACTCATATTTATTGGTTGGGCGGGGAAATCCTGCATCACTTTCCTACCCACCGCACTTGTCACCTTGTAATTTTTTTTATTGCTCCTTAATTTAGATAATTGCAAAAGCTGAAAGATTTTGGATTAAGAGAGGAACTTTTCTTTACAGTACTTCAATCTCAGTGTAACCCTAACCCCAAATTATCCTAAACTCTTAGCATGTCTCTTAGGCTTACAAAAGACACTATCATAATATTCCGAAGCACCAATAATTGGATGATAATGGGTTGTCACATGAGATTTCCACTTGTTGATTCTGCCAAATTCAGCATATATTATTAATGTTGATTAAATCTACAGTCTTGTACTAAATTCTGTCCATCAGGGCTTGTCCAACCGATGGCCTGTGGGCCACATGAGGTCCTTGATAGCTAGTAATGTATCCCCACAAGATCATTTTCTTTAAAAAATGAAGTTTGTTATGTATATACAGTAACTATATTATATATTTTATATGCAGCCCAATGCAATTCTTCACTTAATGCAGAGCAGGCAGGCCAAAAGGTTAGACGCCCATGCTGAGAACAACGCTCAACAATTTTGAATAACTTTTCCCAAACAAGTCTGAATGTGATTAACCCTGAATTTATGTGAGCTAGAAAGAATATGAATGCTTCTATTGAGACAGAAAGGGCATAGAAACTTTAGAATTTCCCACCACCACCCCGCAATTCTTTATTGACTTTGAAAACTTGGATCTCTGAAGCTCTTTGATTACTTGATTGCCCTATGCAAAAATCTTAACACAAAATCATACGTTCTGTTAAAAAATGAAATATAAATAGATATTTCATCTGAAAACAGAGCTTAAATGATTTAACACCAAGTGCAAAGTGCAGAACTAAGTGACAACATGCAGGATGCAGGGATGAGATCCAGCAGGTTCTGACAGGTCCTGGAGAACCGGTAGCGGAAATTTTGAGTAGTTCGGAGAACTGGCAAATACCGCCTCTGGCTGGCCGCAGAGTGGGGTGGGAATGGAGGTTTTGCAATATCCTTCCCCCAGGAGTGGGGAGGGAATGGGGATTTTGCAGTATCCTTCCCCTGGAGTGGGGACGGAATGGAGATTTTGCAATATCCTTCCCCTGCCACGCCCACCAAGCCACACCACGCCCACCAAGCCACGCCCACAGAACTGGTAGTAAAAAAAAAATTGGATTTCACCACTGGCAGAATGCCTATGTCCCATATATTATTTTGTTAAAAGCCACTGTGAGTAATTCTTAATTATTTCTCTTCTTCCCTCTTCCAACTTCCTTTCCCACCAAAAACAAATCATTATGAGATAATGTTTATGTTGCTACAGATTGTTGCTATAAATATGTGGCAGGATTTACTATGCATTCCTTTACGTTGATTTTTTTTTAAAAAAACTGTTAATGGAACAATGTGGTCATTAATACAATAATTTTAAAATCTCCATCCATTAACAATATTTACATAATCTGTTTTGTAAAACATCTTTTCCAGGAAATGCATCATTTTTCATGTACATTGAAAATATGTTAAGCCTTTTAAATTTAAATCATCTACAATTCCTGTTTGTTGCCTTATGTCTGCTTTGGCTTAGATGTTTGTGGGTTTGTTTTTATTTGGGTTTTTAATGCATCGAATTATGCAAGCAACTATGCTATCAGAAAAATCATTTGTTTATGTTCAACCAGAAATGTTGAAATTCTGTCTAAATATTTGTTTTTCAGTTCTATTAAAATTGCTGTAGTGTAATGCAAGCTCATTTTTTCTTCCTTTTTTTCTCAGACAAGAGAAAAATGTATTTGAAGCAGCAATCATACGGAATCCTACTTCAATTTATATCCGTACATAATTTGCATAATTTGTATACATAAATACATTTAAAAGTGTCTACTGGCAAAAGACAATGAATGCCCATCAAATACTCAGTGATTATGCTTTTTCTTTTTTATTTATTTATCAAATTTATTGTCTGCCCATCTTATCACAGGGTAAATCTGAATGGTGGTATCACTCTTCCCTGACATATTTGCTTTAAGTATGTGTTATACTTTCGGCCAGGTAAAATGCACACTTATAAATAACAATAACAACAGAATAGAAAACTGTACCACTAAAAGGATGACAAGAGGTACCTCTTTGTATTATATGTGCAGATGTTCATGATCATTATTACACCCTCCTGCGCAGTGGTGGGATGCTGCCGGTTTAACAACCGGTTCAGTGAGCGCGCATCTGCTGAAAATGCGGCATTTAGAAGCTCAGCTGCTTACCTTCCAACAACGCACGGTAAGTAGAACAACTGGGGGGGGGGATCAGCTGTGCCGCACGATTGAGATCAGCTAGAAAGCAGGAAATAAAGGACAGGATAGGACGGTGGCGGGTGAGTGGGGCCAGCTGATTGTCAGAGCTACCGGTTCGCTCGAACTGGTGCAAACCAGCTGAATACCACTTCTGCTCCATATTTAAACTCATAAGAAAGCAACCAATTGCTCTTCTGAATTATGATTGTGTCTCAATTGTCTAACAGGCATGAAAAAAAATGTTTTTAAAATCCCAATTTTTCATTTGGGCTGCAATCATTTTCTTTTATTGGGCTTTCTTTAAAAAAATGTCTGTCCTGATTAGCTTTGGGGTCAGAGGACAAAATTTTAAAAACATGACAACATGGTGTGCCCAGACACCTTACGTTAGGAAGTTATGAAGGTTTAGAAATAATCCCTTATCACAGAAAGAAAGAGAAAACAGCAGATATGCTCACACCACCAACTAATCCTATCAGAGCCAAAATACAGGTAGTCTTTGACTTACAAAAATTGATTTAGTGACCAATGACTAGATCTCTCACTGCAGCATCCCCTCAGTCACACGATCAAAATGTGAGTGCTTGGCAATCAGTATGTATTTGCGACATGCTGGGGAGTTGCAGCATCCTGTGGTCATGTGACCACTATTTGTGACCTTCCCAACCACTTTCCAACAAGCAGTCAATGGGAGAGGCCAGATTCACTTAACAACCGCATGATTCACTTAACAACCACCTTACATAGCAATGGAAATTTAGGTCCCAATTTTGCTTGTAAGTTGAAGACAACCTGTATGTAAAGAAAAAAAAACCTAATAACATTTTGCAGCCAGAATAAGTGACCCTTTTCTTTGGGGAAAACATTATTTTTGTAAATCATAACAGCAGGATTTCCCCTGGAAATCATATTTCCTCTGCTGCAATAAATCAAACTTCACCCCTCCCCTCTCTAATTTCATGGCATCTGAAATCAGCTGAGTATAAAATTAAATAATTTTTGTAAGCCATGATAGCTTACATTAGTGTGCTTAAAATAATTAAGAGTATTTAAGCAAATTTAAAAAAATCCTCATTATGGTTTACAAGTATTCCGGCTTTTTTAATATTAAAGCCATCAAGTTTCAAATAACCAGTTCGTAGGGATGAAGCAACTATTTATTTTGACATTATAGTTCAATGTACAAAACTCCATTTGATATTTAGACTGGCATCAAAAGTTCCTGAATTAGTAGACAAGGTTTCTTGTTAGTAGTTTTTTTTAAAAGTGGTCAGAGCACAAGAAAAGATTGTGAAAAGCCTCCATCCCCAAGAATGAAATATTTTGGGGGATATTAAAAGAGGCAGAATAGTATATTTCCCCAAAGGAGAATGGAGAAACATGTTCTTAAAGGCAGAAAGCAGCCTTAGTCTTTCTGCCATAGGAAAACAGCCTCAAGCAGAAAAGACTGGTCTTTTGGAATGGAGATTTTTTATCCATTCAGAAAGACTGGGCCAATCTATTCATAAACAAAACACCTTCAGCCATAGGTCCCAACAGAAGGCTGAAGCTGAGGGGATTTTTAAAAATAGAAAAACAAAGACTCCTAAAAATTTACGTTCCCCCACCCAAATTCTAAGGACAGGACTTGACCTTTAGGACATAATAGGATTTACCCACCACCATTAGGATAAGCAAAAAACACAAGGCTCACTACATTGCACAACCCCCTGAAGCATCTCAATCACCAGAACCCTATAAAAAAACCACCTACTCACCCAGCCAATTGGTCAGCCACCCCAAAAACATGCTGATGTCACTGAAGTTTCTGGCACCCAAATAAATACAGACCTCCTTTCCATGTGGTCTGCCTCCATTTTATTTTCAGCGTCTTTCTCCCGGCTTGGAACTGGACTGGATTTTTCTTCCAACAAGATTAAATTTATTTTGGTTGAGGATGTACATCCCTCTCAAATGTCCAAATCCCCAGGTCTGGCAAACACAGAAGCAAAAACCCTCTGGAACCATTGGATACAGGTTTATTCAAGCCTGAGTCCTGGCACAAATTGAATAGGTAGCAGTCCGTTGCAAAAGTGGTAGCTCCCAGCACTCTTTATAGGTGGGACCACGTCCCTGAGCCCTACCCACTCAACCACCATCCGGCATTGGCATCCAAACCGGTAGAGGTTTGATAGTCCCCATATATTTACGGTTATACAATTGTATATGGCAGTGATGGCTAACCTTTTTGCCATCGTGTGCCAGGAGGCGGGGGGATCATGCGCGCATGTGCCCACACCCATAATTCTATGTGCCCTGCCCCCACGCATGCGCATGCGACCCCCCCCTCCCCCCAGTCCTGACACGCAATGGCCGGGTAGACCCATTTCCTTTCCCACACCCCCAGGCCCTCTGGAGGCAGGAAACAGCCTGTTTCCCTACTTCTAGTGGGCCCAGAAGGCCAGAAAATCAGCTGGCTGGTGCACACATATGTGCTGGAGCTGAGTTCGCATGCCCACTGATATGGCTACGTGTGGCACCTATGGCACGCGTGCCATGGGTTCGCCATCACGGGTATATGGCATTCTAAATCAAATAGTTGTGCACAACTAAGAAGCATATTGTACATTTTAAAAACTGAAATATAATTATGGCTAAGGAAACATACATTCAAACCCACATACTTGTTGTGTCTGCGCCCCCTGAGCCAGACCTCCTGCCAGAACGTGAGGGGGAAGGGCTGTCAGGACTTACCTCGGGAGCACCGGCTTCCCTGGCTCAGCTCCAGGAGCCAGAGGCAGGCCAGGTGGAAGAGATAACGAGGCCTCCGTCCCCTGACTCTTCCCCCCCAGGCCACGCCTTCAGACCCAGCTGATGGCAATCAGGCTTGGTTGGACCCTAGGTTTCGTAGGCAGGAGAGGAGGGAACAACAGAAGCAGGGGTGGGGCAGGCCTAGGAAGTGCTGAGTCATGGAGCCACACCCCACAGGATATAAAGGCAGCGAGAGCTGTTGTTTCTCTTCGTAGCAGGCAAATCAACTAAGTAACTAAGAGCTGAAGTTTGTTCCTGGGTGACTCATCGGCATCGAGGGAGATAACAGAGACACTTGGCAGATGCTTGCTATTTTGCTGCCAGAGCTGATAGTGCCGGCTAATAAAGCCATCACTCGGACAGAGGCGAAGGAGGACAGAACGATACTAATGTTTGCAGTTTCAAGGTTTGTTCTAGAACATCTAGGGCACCTCTATGCATGTTTGAGGGGTCACAGAGAACCTAGATAAAGCCCTAAGTTTCTAAATATTTTTCTAAGCATCTGCAGTCCAAAAGAGCAGTGGTGAGGGATGCTGAGATTTCTAACTAGGGAACAACTGAAAATCCAGTGATTTTTACTGCACACACATATATGCACAGAGAAAGTCTGAGAAACAATTTGACTACTAAGCAGTGGAAGGAGCCCCATTTTGTTACACTTCTTAGGCAAGGATCCCTTATTTCTGCCTCTTACTTTCCTCCTCACCATTAATATGTCATTCCTCTGTGCTTAGTTCACATTACTAAGAGGACAAAGACTCCTCTTTCTCCTTCATCAGGAGGGAGGGAGAGGGAGAGGTGGGGAGGGGGAGAGGGAGATGTAAAGTTAGAAACTAAACTTTTGCTTGTCCTCTAGTTTATAGTAACCTGCTAATGCCAGTTCTTGAGTTTCTGGTGAAGCAAAGCAGATTCATAAAATACATTTTTTTTAAAAGAAACTGACCTGTGGTTTGCATACATATGTAGTATTTGTAAAATGTAGTTTTGAATACATTGTGTGCAAGAGCAAAGAGCAATCTGCACAGAAATTTTAACCAAGAAAAAACAAAAAGTCCCCTGACCTTTGGCTGAACTTATTTTCTCATGCTCCTTTTTATGTACCAGGCTATAACACTGGAGTTCTTCAAAAAATTATGTCCTTGCACTGTTGTTTTTAAACTGAAAAATGGAATAAAATCAGTGTGTTCTGCACTAGAATATTTTGAAGAGAAAAAAAAAAGGCTAGGCCAAAAGATTATTCATAATGTGAGGAAAAATATTTAGTTTACCCTAACAGGTGCTTCAAATAGTGACCATATGGAAAAGGGCAGGGGGTGGGCTCGCCTTTCCTGGGGATGTTTAAAGAAAGGGTGGATAACCATCTGGTATTGGATAGTTACACTGTTTTTTAAGGGAGGTAACGATCTCCAAAATCCTTTCCAATCATTACAAGATTCTACCTCCCTCCTCAGCAGTTCAAACATCAGCAGCAGCACCCTTCAACCTTCACTCAATGGCAGAATTTTCGATCAGGGAATTGGCATTGATTGAGGAAGGGAAAAATTGGTGTCAAACTACTTTCTCCAAGTTCAGAGTCTCAAGGGTCCAATGATTGCAAACTTAATATAAGATTATCACATTCATACACTGGCATCTGCCAGATATGGCTCCTTTATTATTTATACAGATAAAAAGCTCTGCTGATGCCCTACTGAACACTATCTGGCAATTTAGTCAAGAGAAACTGCCCTCTTGAAACCATGATTTAGCAAGATATGTGCTGAACTAACCATTGGGCCAGAGGTTGTGCAAAACCGTGTTTATTTTAGCAATAATTTGTTGAATAATCCTGAGTTGGCTGGGTTTACATTATACCCTAAGCTGTGAATTATGGTTTACAAATCACAAAGGCTACATTTAAGCAGTAGGATTAATCTGTTTATTTCTGTCTTAGCATGCTGTCTGAACCTAATCAATGTTAATTAATTTACGAACTAGTCTTTAATATCAAGCATATACAAAATATGAATGTAATGTATCTTTAAGAGTTTTGGAGGGAAAACTGAGCGGAAAAAAGCACGTTGCTGATTGGATGAAGCCTCTGGCTAAACTGTATATAAAGAGAGGGTTTTCCCAGCCAGCGCTGCTGGGTTCACCATATAGTAAAGAGCTGTTGTCACTATCCTGGTCTCCTGCCTCGTTATTGCCCAAATCTAACACTGGCGACGAGGATGGGATCTCGAGGCTAGGAGCGCCAGGAAAAAAGCTGAAGTCACCAGGAAGACGCGAACCCAGCAAACAAGGGGCGGAAAGCAGCGATGTCCAGCTACACACCGCCAGCGCCATTCGACCCAGCTAAGGAAAAATGGGGGTCATACATGGCTCGTTTCGAGTGTTTCCTCGAGGCGAACGAACTCCAAGGAGTCTCAGACAACAGGAAGCGAGCGTATTTCCTGAGCCACTGCGGTCCAGAGGTTTTCGACACCGCAGAATCGTTGGCGGAGCCAACGCCGGTACAATCGGTGCCGTGGCAGACTCTACAGACCGTATTGAAAGCCCATTATGCACCAACGCCGTCCAAGTATGTGCAACGGTACGAATTCAGGGAGCGTAGGCAGCAAGAGGGCGAGTCCATCAGCGTATACATGGCAGCCCTGAGGAAAGCCACGAACCATTGCGAGTACCGAGACTTGGAAGAGGCATTGCTGGAGCAACTCATTCGTGGGGTCAGGGACATCCGTTTGCGACGGCGGCTGCTGTCCAAAAGCAACTTGACGCTGGCAAACGCCTTGGATGAAGCCAGGGCTCATGAGATGTCTACCCAAGCGGCGGAAACCCTACAAAAGCAGGTCGCACCAACGGCTGGTGCGAAATCAACCCCCGGCCACAATGAAGAGGTCCAGGCCGAGTCGGACGGTGAGGAGGAGGAAGGAGTCTTCCACACCGGGAGGCCGGAGAAAGAAGACCGGGGTGACTGCGCGAGTTGTGGAGGGCAACACCAACGACAACAATGCAAATTTAAGGATGCGACTTGTCGGCGGTGCGAAAGGAAGGGGCACATAGCACAGGCCTGTCGAGCACCCCAACCTTCCCGCCAAAAATTCAAACTGACCAACCAGAGCTGGAACGCGGCGGCCCGTGATTGGTCAATTCAAAAAGGCGCGTTGAATCAGACTGCCGTGAGAGTGGGTCACGCATCAACACGCCTAGAAAAAAATCTTTACGAAAACAAAGATTGAGGGGGTGCCGTGCCGATTGGAGGTGGACACCGGCTCAGCGATCACGATCATGTCCTGGGACACTCTCGTGAAAGCCTTACCCGCCCTCGCAAAGCGCAAGCTGAAACCACAGAACTTAAAGGTACAAGACTACCAAGGGAATCGCATCCCTGTTCGAGGGGTAACGTCCGTCCACGTCGTGTATGGACAATACAAGAAAACTCTGCCCATCACCATAGTCGATGGGAACCTGCCAAGCTTGTTGGGACTGGACTGGTTCCGAGCATTGGGCATGGGAGTGACTGGAATCTTCAGAAACGAAGTAAACCTCAAAGACGCACTCATGAAGGAATTTGGGGACGTTTTCAGAGACTGCCTGGGCAAGTACACGGGGACCCCTATTTCTTTTAACTTAGACCCACAAGTTGCCTCTATTCGTTTAAAGGCTAGGAGGGTCCCGTTCGCCCTAAAGCCCAGGATTGACCGGGAACTGGACAAGCTAGTAAACCAGGGAATTCTAGTGCCAGTTGACCATGCTAAGTGGGAGACCCCTATAGTCACCCCAGTCAAACCGGACGGGTCGGTCCGGATTTGCGCTGACTATAAGGCAACGCTTAACAAAGCGTTGCAAAAGAGTGCTTACCCGTCCGGTGGTACAGCACTTACTGCACTCAATGGGGCAAGGGCAGGTTTTGCCAAGCTAGACTTGGCCCAAGCCTATCAACAGCTGCCTGTAGATAGCAGCACAGCCAAGCGCAGACAATTGTGACTCACAGAGGGGCTTTTAAGTGTACCCGTTACAGTTTGGGGTTAGTGTGGCTCCAGGGTTATTTCAGAACCTAATGGAGCGGCTATTGCAGGACTACCAGGGTGGTACCATACTTTGACGATGTACTGGTATCCGCTGAGAATCTAGAGGAATTAGGGGTAAGGCTGCGAAAAGTTTTGGGCATTTTCCAGTCTGCCGGTCTCACAGTTAAACTGAACAAATGCCAGATCGGGGTTGAGTCTGTGGAATTCCTAGGCTACCGGATAGACAGGGAAGGATTCACCCACTGAAAGCAAGGTACGGGCCATCAGGAAGGCCCCGGTTCCAACGAACAAAACGGAGTTGCAGGCATTCTTAGGTCTGGTCAATTTCTACGCGGTATTTTTAAGAAATAAGGCAACAGTAGCCGAGCCGCTTCATAAATTACTAGCAAAGACGGCTGCATGGTCTTGGGGAAAGGCGGAAGCTAGGGCATTCCAAGGGGTAAAGAATCTCCTATCGAGTGATAGCCTCCTTATCCAATACAATGGCACGCTGCCATTAGTGTTAAGCTGCGATGCATCTCCCTATGGGGTGGGGGCTGTGCTCAGCCACAGGTTGCCAAATGGCACAGAAGCCCCTATTGCATATTACTCCCGAACCATGTCATCAGCTGAAAGGAATTATAGCCAGCTTGATAAGGAAGCCTTGGCTATAGTCTCCGGGGTAAAGAAATTCCACGAATATGTATTTGGTCGTGATTTCGAGATCATCACCGACCATAAACCTTGCTAGGTCTGTTGGCAGGCGACCGCCCAACGCCTGCGTGGCACTTTCGCCCAGACTGACCAGATGGACTATCTTCCTGGCAGCGATTCTTACAAATTACTACACCGCCAGGAAGGAATTAGGGCATGCAGACGCCTGAGCAGATGCCCATTACCAGAGACTATCAAGACCCCACTCCGGGGACACCAGTTCTGCTAATTGACTCTTTGGACTCTGGCCCAGTCACATCCAAAGAGGTGGCTCGGCTTTGTACAAGGACATTACAATAAGGACTGTAATTGGTTGGGTACAAAGAGGTTGGCCGCTGCGCCGGGCGGCGTTTAAAGAGTTTGTAAAAACGTGGGAACTCTCAGCTCAAGGGGTGCCTGCTATGGGGGATCGAGTGGTGATCCCGGAGAAATTGAGGAAAAGGTATTGGAGCTCCTTCACGAAGGCCACCCAGGAATCGTGAGAATGAAGGGTCTAGCGAGAAGCTATGTGTGGTGGCCCTTAATGGACACGGAAATTGCTGAAAGGGTAGGGAAATGCCAGGCCTGCCAGGAGTCCAGACCGCTACCCCCAACGGCCCCGATTCGGGAATGGGAGAGACCCCAGGGCCCTTGGTCTAGGATCCATATCGATTTTGCGGGCCCCTTCCACGGCCAAACCTTTCTGGTAGTAGTCGATGCCTACTCCAAATGGCTGGAAATCATTCTCATGAGATCCATGACAGCCGAGGCCGTGATTTCAGTCCTACGGCACCTATTTGTAACCCACGGGTTGCCCGACACTTTAGTCTCCGATAACGGCCCGCAATTCACGGCAACCCAGTTTGAGGGGTACTTGGCAGAGGAGGGCATCCGGCATGTCCTCTCGGCGCCTTTCCACCCTGCGACGAACGGCCTTGCAGAACGTTTCGTTCGGAGCGCAAAGGAAGCATTGTCCAGAATCAGGCCAGGCGATTGGCAAACAAAATCGATACATTCCTAGCAGTCCAACACAGAACCCCTGTGTAACAACTGGCGCAGCCGGCAGAGCTATTAATGGGTCGGAAGCTTAGGTGCCCACTAGACCGTTTAAACCCAAACTACACCAGACGGTTACAAAGGGGCACACGGTAAAACAAGAGGAATGGCAGTAGGCGACCTAGTGTGGGCACACAACTACAGCGAGGGCCCGACCTGGTTAGCAGGAAAAATCCTAGAGATAACAGAACCAAAATCATATCTAGTAGAGATAGAGGATGGCCGGGTATGGAAGCGCCACATAGACCAAATAAGGAAACGCATAACCGGTAAATCAGAATCAGACGAAACAGGCCCTGACTATCCAATGTTTGAATCCACAGCTGACTCAAACCCGGGGCAAACGCGGGACTTATCTGAGTTCCAGGAGGTCCAGCGACGCCAACTGGTTCCTCCTGAAGACAGCAGGGACGACTCTGCAAATAATCCAGGGCCGGATGGCCTAGAGGAGGAGCTGAGAGGAACAAACAGTCCCTCCGGTCAGCTCGACTCACTCCCAGAAAATGAATTGCGCAGGTCCGAAAGAGTCAGGAGACGCCCAGTCTACTTGCGTGATTACGTAGAAAAATAAGATGTAATTCTATGTAAATATTAGGGAAGGAGTGTAATGTATCTTTAAGAGTTTTGGAGGGAAAACTGAGCGGGAAAAAGCACGTTGCTGATTGAATGAAGCCTCTGGCTAAACTGTATATAAAGAGAGGGTTTTCCCAGCCAGCGCTGCTGGGTTCACCATATAGTAAAGAGCTGTTGTCACTATCCTGGTCTCCTGCCTCGTTATTGCCCGAATCTAACAATGAAAAAACAAAATAATGCTTTTGGTCATGGATCCATATAATACAATGACTATGGTCATCATTTTACAACACAGCTGCAAAAATATGGCCCACAGGGCTCATGCCAGCATCCCTTTTGAATACCTGCAGTCCAGGGGTGCTATTCAGCAGGTTCTGACAGGTTCTGGAGAACCAATAGCAGAAATTTTGAGTAGTTTGGAGGACTGGCAAATACCACCTCTGGCTGGCCCCAGAGTGGGGTGGGAATGGAGATTTTGCAATATCTTTCCCCCAGGAGTGGGGACGGAATGGGGAGTTTGCAGTATCCTTTCCCTGGAGTGGGGTGGGAATGGAGATGTTGCAGTATTCTTTCCCTGCCATGCCCAAGCCATGCCCACCAAGCCACCCCACACCCACCAAACCATGCCCACAGAACCAGTAGTAAAAAAAAATTGAATTCCACCACTGCCCCAGTCCTTCAGATGAGGTATAGGTTTTGCTGTTGTTGTTGAAAAAATTTAAGGGAGAAAATTAGTTCCAAAATGTGTCCAGTTGGAGATTAGAGCTCTTACAATGCTATAGGGAATGTTGTAACCTTGAGCTGATGGGAGTTGTGAAGACCTGGTTCAAACATACAAGAAATCACTGTAACATGGAGAAAGATATGGAATTTTAAAGGAAGATTTGTCCTAAAGCAATATTTACATGTGATTTTGAAATATGGGCTTTATTCTCTAAACAAATTACTTTCAAGCCTAACTTCTGTTTAAGATTGTGAACATTTACATTAGTTCTCTTGTTTAGCATGGAATCTCCCCATTTATCATAGTACAAAAAATATTTTGATTAATTACATAAACTGAAATGACAGACTACGAATGCACCGAATTTTTTCCCACCCCAAGGAACACTGAAATGAAAATATTAGAATCCTCTCCCTCGTTTTCAACTTGCCAGAAAGTTATATCACAATAAAGCAGTGGTTATCCTCACTGTAGGCTTACCAGACATCTGGCAAAATGAGGGCCTATCCCGTTTTTTTGCCCTCATGTCCTCCATTCAGCAGTCATAAAATCAAATATTTTCCAGCTTGGGGGGGATTTTTTGGACTGTTTTCACAACAGTAGTTATTCAAACTTTTATTTATCGCAAACTTGTAAATTATATGCCTTATTTTTCCCATCATCTGTCAACATTCAGCCGGCCTAGATTTGCATTATTTATTTTACTTCCTGATTCCATCAGTCAGTTTTATTCCAATCTTCAATCCAATCTTTGTAGATCACATGATTCATTCTATGTTTTGATGGTAAAATTTGGAGAATGCATTATTGTTAACTCTACATTGTCACCAGCATATGCTCTTGAAAATAAAGGTTTGTTTAAATGATATTGGGGATGCTCGACTGCCATTTCAGGAAGAAAAGGAGAGAGGAGTAGAAGGAGGGAAGAAAGTAGGTAGGAATGAGTAGAGAAGGAGGAGGGGAATAAGAAGGTTAGATAGGGTGGAAGAAGGGAGGAGTGGAGAAGGAGGAGAGGAAGTAGTAAAGTGAAGGAGATGAGGATGGATGGGAAAGTAGTAGAGGGTAGAGAGGGTGGTTGTGAAGAAAGGAAGTGGCAATCGAGCAGGCCTGAATCAGTAATAAATAAAAATTAATGATTAATGATGGATAATAGTTTGTACATAAATATGATGTTGGAAAATGGAAATAAAAATTATTTATCAAAAAAAAGAAAATAAAGGTTTGTTGGAAAAATATTGCAATTGAACGATCAGTCTTTCTGATGCTGAAAAAAAAGTAATTTTCACATATATGCAGGCCCAAGTATATTTTTTGCAGTTTTTCATCGTAGTTTTTGTTGCAGACGCCAAGAAAGTTAAACAGATAGTAAGCCCATCATTTGTTCTTCTTTCTAATTGTCCATGTCCTCAGTTGCCTATTCAGATACCTGGTAACCCTATCCCAATAGTAAATCACTATCTTGCCTCTCCTGCCTGTTTGAAGTCATTGCAGTTATCTTATTTCCCCAAAGGATAATAACAAGCTTAACAGATTTCTACACTTTCAGCCTGCCCTTGGATGGGGCTGTCATAAGGACACACAGTAAATAATGGCTTAAGCTTGTCTTCGTCATAAGGTTAAGATGAAGACAATATTATGGGGGTACAAAAGAAAAAAGATACTACCAAGACATGTTTAAAAGTGGAGAAAGATACTGCAACTAATGTAAAAGCTGCCATTTTTACAGAGGAATTTCCCTTTAGAAATCCCAGCATAAAATTACTCAACTGGAAGTGATCAAAATATGACGAACCTATGGCACGCATGCCACCGGTGCCATGTGGAGCCATATCTGTGGGCATGCAGGCATTGCCTTAGCTCAGCTCCAGCTCGCATGCCGGCCACCTGATTTTCAGGCCTTCTGGGCCCACTGGAAGTCGGAAAATGGGCTGTTTCTGGCCTCCGGAGGGCCTCTTGGGGGGGAGCCCGTTTTCACCCTCCCCAGGCTCCAAAAATGTCTCTGGAGTCTGAAGAGGGCAAAAAATGGGCCTACTTGGTCCACCATGCCATCGTGTTCCAAAAGCAGGGGAGCGTGGGGAGGTCGCATGCAGGGGCAGGGTGCATTGAATTTTGGGTGTGGGCACCTGCGCCCGCAACCCCCCCCGTGCTCTCACTTTTGGCATACAACAGCAAAAAGGTTAGCCATCACTGTCTCAGTCCATACATCATTTATGGCATAAAGTTATTTTCTCTTACACTACAAATGTCAGAAGAAAGCTACATGCAATCTTACTCATAGCACATGTTTAAACATTTTAATCACAGCACATGTTGAAACATGTTTTAATGAAACAGCCGATTCCTAATTTGGAATATGTTAACCTGGATTCTACGCTTCCCTCTCCATAACCACAAACAGTAGTTTCAAGAAAAATAACACTGGGAAATGTTTTCTCTAAAATTAAAAATGATGCAGCCCCATCCCAAATTAACAGCAAGTTTTAGAATAAGATTGTCAGAGTAAGCATACTTATCTCTGCAAAGTAAAAAAAAAATCACCAGAGTAAGCACTGTTTTATTAAACACATAGTACCATATATATTACACTACATTAAAGCATGATTTATTTTAACCATGCTTTGTTGGTTTAAACAATGGTCAAGTTCAAAAATGATGCTATACCATAATTTATAAATCACAGCAGTTGGGCGTATGCAATACATTAAACTACAATAAGCCGTATTAGCACAATACATAAAATCAGCCATTTTTCATTCACATATATATAAATACAGAGAATGCTTTCCAGTGTCTGGCATTTGTTACATTCTGGCTTAGTTCATAGAATGATTTCAGCCTCCATGGTTGACAGCAGAGTGTTTCCCAACATTCCTGCAGAGCTATAACAACTGGATCCCAATTATCCATTTCCTTCAGAGACATCAGGAGGAAAGAGAAACGTATTCCCCATAGCAGGTCCTTTCCTAGTTGCTGCATGCTGGTATCTTACTGTAATCCATCAGAAATAACAGCTTTTCATCACTTATTGACAAAGGCTAAAATCAGCTTCAAGCTTCAAGACTGGAGAATCTGTGGCCTGATGTTACTAAAACCCTGAGCAGACTCAACCAACATGATCAATAAGAAAAAATAGGAGCTATAGTTGAGGAACATCTATATACATCTATTCTATATACATACTTACATACCATACATACATACACACACTCATACATACATAATCAATTAGCCCTGTAGAGATAAACCTTCTGAACTAGAGCCACTTTTATGACTGCAAAAATATAAGGGAGGTGAATTCTAGGAAATAAGCAATCCATAAAGGCAGGCTGTATTTTTGTATCTTGTACTTATTTAGCAATAAGTATCAGTGAATTGAAATGGAAACGGGCTGGTCACATAGCAAGAAGAACAGAAGGCAGGTGGACCAAGGCAGCCATAGAATGGATCCCACTTCAAAACTGGGGAAGTCTCTCCATTCCAATAGAATAGAAGAGAATTACAGAGTTGGAAGGGACCTTGGAGGTCTTCTAGTCCAACTCCCTGCTTAGGCAAGAAACCCTACACCATTTTAGACAAATGGTTATCTAATCTCTTCTTTAAAACTTCCAGTGTTGGAGCATTTGCAACTTCTGGAGGCAAGCTGTTCCACTGATTTAATTGTTCTGACTGTCAGGAAATTTCTCCTTAGTTCTAAGTTGCTTCTCTCCTTGATTAGTTTCCATCCATTGCTTCTTGTCCTGCCCTCGGGTGTTTTGGAGAATAGTTTGAATCCTTTTTTTTTTTTTTTTTGTGGCAGCCTGCTTGATTAAAAAGCATCCACACAAGAGACTTAAACAAGATGGATCATTGCTGGCTCAATTGGAAAAGGAAAGCTCAGGACAGTATTGGTTGGAAACATGCGGAAGAGGCCTTTATCCTGGAATGATGTTGGATGATTAAGTAACAACAAAGTCGTTGAAGTTCATTTCTGAATAGACCCCCAATATAGGTTCGCACAACTCGGCTGCAACCTTGCCTATGCATATTTGGGCATAAGTTCTTCCTAGTGAAGACAAGCGCGGCCAGAACCGCGCAGTGAGCGGGCATTCCCGCAAACTACAGCCTCCCCTTGTCGCAACGAAAAAGGGGCGACCCATCTGCCCTCCACCGGTTCATGTCGGGCCGGGGCAAAGGGCGGAAACCTCCCGCCGCCCTCCCTGCGCAGTAGCAGCCTCCAGTAGCCACGTGCGCCTCAGCGTCGAAGCAGGGAGTGGCCCGGAGGCGGCGGCCGGCAGAGGAGGCGGAGAGAAACGAGGGAGCGGGGACCGCGGCCTCGAGTCACCGCTCTCCGCACAGAGCTCTCCGCTGAGCATCAGCCGGACGCCGCATTGGGCTGCTATGGAGGGAGCCGAAGCCCGCCTCGGCTTCGATCACCGCCGCTGCCCGTGAATTCTCCCCCACTCCCCACTCCAGAGCGCGCGCGCGGCGCTCTTTTCAGCTAGGTGAGTCCATTGATCGTGGTGGGCGGGTGGGTGGGTGGGAGATGGAGCGCCCCGTGTCCACAGCCACTTTGGCGGCCCAGGAGCCGGAACGCGGCAACTCCGGATGGCTTCTCCATGCGAGACCTTAGGGGGCGGCGGGAGAGGAGGCTCCCCTTGAAAATAAATTGGGGCGGAGGGGGGAGTTATTAATCAGTGTCTCGCGCTGGGAAAACATCTCAACGCCGGGGGGTTCGGGCTTCTTTATGCATCCCATCCTGAGTTATTTTTTCCCCCTTTTCTTCAACGAGTAAAGGACATTTATTTGTCTATTTTTGGCTTTTGGGCTGCTTGCGTTTCCTCTCTCTCTCAAGGCGGCGGCGGCGGGGGGGGGAACCGGTCAGCTGGCCGGAGGAAACCTGGCTCCTCTTTGGCCTTTGCCCAACCTCGCCCCCCACAGCCTTGGCTGTCCTTGGGAGTCGGGATGCCGTCCCCCTTCATCGCCTCGAGCCCTGCCTCTCGTCTCCCCCCGCCTGACGCGCCACGAACGAGCGGCCCGTTAGTTCTCCCAGGAGAAATGCATCCTCTCCGCTTGCGCGTTGTTGCTCCGTTTGGGCGGACTCGGTGGCTCCCTGGAGGAAAACTTTCAACAACGACCCGTCCCTCGTCGTAGTTAACTTTTTTTCCCCTAGACTCCGCTTTCAGCGAGGGAAGGAAACGGCGGCGGAGGGGTGGGGGGGGAGAAGGACGAGGGTGGCGGCCACCTCTTTTGCTGAGGCTGGGGGCGGCGCGGGACGTTTCCCGCCGCTGCCGAGGACGCGTCTTTTCAAGCAGAAACGACGGAGGCAGAAGCCGAAGCCGAAAAAGTAGCAGTTTCCGGGCAGGCAACCGCTCTGTAGGTAGAAGGGGATAGGAAGGAGTGGAAAAGTTGCAGTGCGTAGCTTTGGTTTCGGGCGGGATGGTTTGTACTCGGCTCAGCATGACGCCTTCCTAATCTCGCTTCCTTACTATACACCTCTGGGTGGCCGTGAGGGCTGGGGATGATGGGAGAGGTACTCCAATGTCGGATGGGTAACACAGGATCTAAGAGAGCGATGAGTTAGGCTGTAAGGCATTCCTCTTGATATATTCCACCATATATATACATACACACACACAGATATAGTGCTGTTAACGTTGAAAATAGAATAGTGCCACCAACTCATATTAAATAGTTATTGTCATTTCTGGGGATGGGAAAAGGGGGGAAATGGAATTGTTAGGGCAATGTTAAATAGCTCTCACATTTCCAGCGACTCTAGCAAGACAGAAATAGGGAAATATTAACTAGCCAATGGAAAAACCTTTGGATTCTATTTTTCCTCATCCTCAGCTATTGTTTGGGGTGTATGGGAACTGAAGTCCAGTATCATCACAAAGGCCTTATATTATGCTTCTTGCTTCTCCCAAGGATGTAGTGGAAATTATGATAAAGTGGGACTTCAGGAGTGGTGGAAAATTTACTGTGCAACTGTCCTGCCTTCTTCATTTAAAATTATAATCTTACAGCTATCTGGTAATAAGACTCATTAATTATCTATTTTGAATAGGCATGCAAAGGATTGTGCTTTTGGAACATTTCATTCCAACAGTCCATTGCAGTCTTTTAACTCTTGTTTGCAGACTAAGATAACTGTATCTAAGAGATAAGTCATCACTTTATTTATGCGGTTTCCTAATTTGTGAGAAATGTTCCCTAATGAATAGATGGATGTGATTAAGTGATTGAAAAGCCTTGAAGTAACCAAGTCTGATTGTTTTCCTTTCACTTAAAAATAGTTTTCTTGAGCTATGTAATGGAGTTTTGTTTTTATTCCTGTTGATATGAGATGGGTGTTGGCTACCAGCTTTTCTTTATGGTTTGTAATTCCATTAAGGAAACTGAGGAGCATACCATTAAGGAGCATACGGGTAAAAGCTCCCATATACCCGCTAATGTTTTATTCCTTTTGGAAGGCAAGCTTACTTCATGTTGTAAAACAGAAGATTTTGAATTTTCAATTTAGGACATACGTTTTTGATAGGCTTATTGGCAGGTTGCAATTTTTATAACTCACTGGGACACAATAGAAAAGCCTAATAGTGAGGACATTTCGATTTTTTTTTTTTCAAATTGTTACAGAGAAAAAACTGGTAGCTGTGATGATATTCATCCAAGGAGCTGGTATGACCACCAAATAACTCCCTGGATGAACACAGCCCATCACAATTATCAGGTTTTTTCCCCCTTATTCTGTATGGACCTGCCTGATTGTAAGATTTGAAATTGGAGGAAGAGGGACTGCTGGATTTTCACCTTGCAGCTCACGAGCCAGTAGACTCCCCGATGAAGTTCAGGAAGAAGAGTCTTTTGAAGGATGAGCCTACAATTCTGAAACAGTCAAGTAACCAGCCCCACCTCTTGCAGAAGCACAGCAGTCTACCGAGTCACCTGCAGTAGACCCTGAACCCAGAAAGATTCTCACACATGTAGAAAGGTCAGGTCAGTGCAGCCACTCCTAATTTAGCAGCAACTATTCACAAATATGGTAATAAGGGGGAAAAATCCATTATGACCAATGCATTCATTTAGGGCCAGATTTTGTGGGCCTGACAACAAAAGTCTTCAGTATAAAACTGATTCAGGCCGCAGCACCAGCCAGGAGAGGGTTCTACTCAACTAATTAAGGTCAGGGACCTGTTGGTTAGCGTGCAATTAACACTTTTTAGGAAAGCTGTGGGAGAAAAGCAGCTCAGGAAGAGATAGCTTGTCTAAACCAGGGGTCTCCAACCTTGGCAACGTTAAGCCTGGAGGACTTCAACTCCCAGAATTCCCCAGCTAGCTTTGCTCTGTATGAATGAGACAGCAGCAACCAGTGATCTTTGCAGTATCTCTCCTTCTCAGACATGTCTTCATATAGTGACCATTTTGCTTAATGACCATATTGTTAGAACAGATTGTGGACACTAAATGAGGAGAGGGTGTAGTTGTTCAGTGAGCCAAGAAATCTCATTGGCTTAATGAAGAAAGAGGCAAGATACAGGGAAATGGACACATGCTATAAGAGGGCTTTTTTGACCTCTGTAGGTAAATAATTTTCCAGCCTTGGACTTGACTTCCTGATTGTCTGCTCCTTTTGATTCTGTAACTGTTTTATGAACTAGTACAAGACTCCACTCAAGCCTGATGCCTTGGTGTTAGATTTGCCTGCATGGAAACTCTGGCTTTTGATGTTGGGTGGCTATATCTCATCTTCCTATACTGGCGTTTCCTCTTATCTTCCTATATTGCCACCATAAAAACTTCTTTTGTATTTGTTAGCACAGAACACACTCTAACCATCCTATCTGTCTTTCCAACAATCCCGCAGCTCCCTTTTAATCTTTTTTCTCTCCTCTCCTCTCCTCTCCTCTCCTCTCCTCTCCTCCCCTCCCCTCCCCTCCCCTCCCCTCCCCTGCCCTCTTCCCTTTTTCCTTTTCCATTCTTTTATTTTTTCAACCCATCTGGGCAAGCTTCTAAATATAGCAGTGGACTGTATCTACCTATCATAATGATTTCCTATGTTGCTTCTGAGCCCTGTGAAAAATTATTAAAAACTATTCTGTTGTTTTTTTTAATTCTCATTTTTTTCTCAGCATAGGAGGAGCAGAGACTTAGTAGGCACCAAGAGAGATGTTTGGTCTCATCACAGTATATATCATAGAACTCCATTCAGTTTTCTTACTGCTATTTTATTGTGCATCAAGGGCTTGTTTTGATTTCATACCTCCATAGTGGCAGCATCCGTTTGCAATTAAAGTCAGTGTTAGATTGGAAAGACCAGGTTCACAAGTGAAGGTCCAGTGAAGCTGATTTATTGCTAAAAGCCTTTGGACCAAAATCTTATTTAACAGTTGGCACCTGGTTAGAGTTAGATAAGAGTTACCGGCACAGAATAGAATAGAATAGAATAGAATAGAATAGAATAGAATAGAATAGAATAGAATAGAATAGAATAGAATAGAATAGAATTTTTTATTGGCCAAGTGTGATTGGACACACAAGGAATTTGTCTTTGGTGCATATGGTCTCAGTGTACATAAAAGAAAAGATACCTTCATCAAGGTACAACATTTACAACACAAATGATGGTCAATATATCAATATAAATCATAAGGATTGCCAGCAACAAAGTTACAGGGTAACTTTAGTTTGCTTGTGGCTACATAGAGATTCTGGGCTGATTCCTCTTTTCACCCTGATAACAAATGCATCAGAGTGTCTCATGCAACGTAAGGAGGCTTATGGAAAGAAGCTGACATTCAGTGACATTGATTAGGCTGCCCATGCTTCAGCTCCCGGGAAACTTGCAGTAGTCTCCTTATAGACGAACATCGGTCATTCATCTTATTTACTATCAGTCTTTTACAATAAACAGAAGTAACACATTCATTGGTATTGACACATCCAGAGCTGGAAGATGAAGCTATATTTGGTTTTAAAAACTAGTTTGTGGGCCTATTTAGAATTGGAAGCATAGCTTTTTTAAGCACCTGTGGTTTGTGAATCATTTCCTTTTTTTTCCTGTTGTTTTTAATCAGTTGGAACACACTGATGTTTCTTCCTGCTTTTCTGCTCAGATTATTGTAGCTCGTGTACAATTATTTTTCTACCCAAGGTGGAGCAAAGTAATTGTCTTATATGAAAACTAACTTTTATTTATTTTATTTTATTTATTTTTATCCTGCCTTTATTATTATTTTAATAAATAACTCAAGGCAGTGAGCACTCTTTCCCCCTTCTGATTTCCCCACAACTATCACATGAGGTGGGTTGGGCTAAGAGAGAATGATTGGCCCAAAATCACCCAGCCGGCTTTCATGCCTAAGGCAGGAAACCAAGAATTCAGTCTCTTGGTTTCCAGCCTGGTGCCTTAACCACTAGACCAAACTGGCTCACATTTCAGTTAGTGTTAATTGCCCTTGAAGCCCTTGGTTTCAGATAGATCTTTTTCAACTTCAGGCAGAAATGCCAGCAGCTGAATCAGTTGCATAGTACGCTGTTTTGAAATAGGGTTCTTTTGTATAGGTGTAGGAGAGATTGTGGGGAAGCTGAGAAAGGAAGGGAAGGCATAGCCACCCAGTTGTCAGTTGACAACTTCTCTCATAAAATGCAACTCACCCAGGGTGAAGAGAAATCTGGGAAGATGTTGCTGAAAAGATTCAAAAAGTGTCTACTGCAATTACTGTATTATTTGCACTATAAGATGCTCCGGACTATATGATGCACCTAGCTTTTGGGGAGAAAAACAAGGAAAAAAAATTGCCTCTTTCTCCCAGCATCCATCGGTTTTCATCTGGCTAGCGTCCTTGCAGCAAACCACAAACTGCCTGGACAGCTTCAGCATGTTTTTGCAGCCTGATTTATCAAGAGCAGCTGATTGGCGGTTGGATCAGCCTCCCAGAATACTGCCAATCAGCTATTCCAGGGTGCAGGGATTGCTGCCGCCTCTGTGCCTCCCATTTTCAGCCCCCATGTGTCCCATTTTTGGCCCCCGTGCGCCCTGTTTTCAGGCTCTGTGCACTCCAGGTGGCAGGGATCACCGCCAGTTGCTGCCACCAGCAGCAAACATCAGCGGCGGCAATCCCAGGCCACTGGAACAAGCTGAAAATGGGATGCACGGATGCCAAAAACGGCCAAAGGATGAGGGCCAGTGGGTGGGCAGGATTTCGGCAACATCCACTCTATAAGATGCACAGACATTTCCACCCACTAAGCGATTGGTTGTAAATTGACCAGCTGTGCAAAATTCTGTGCATTCTTGAATTCTTAATCTCGCTCATCTCTGTGGGGTTTGGCAAGGTTTTGTGGCAAGGTTTTGTATCTGTTTTACAACATTTATTTATTTTTATTTATTTATTATTTAAATTTGTATACCGCCCTTCTCCCGAAGGACTCAGGGCGGTTCACAGCCAAGTAAAAACACACAATACACTATAAATACAATTAAAATACAATTTAAAAAACTTATTAAATTGGCCACAATTAAAATTTGGAGATAAAACCCATTAAAAACCCATAACTTAAAAAACTAACCCAGTCCAGCGCAGATAAATAAGTAAGTTTTAAGCTCGCGGCGAAAGGTTCGGAGGTCCGGAAGTTGACGAAGTCCTGGGGAGTTCGTTCCAGAGGGCGGAGCTCCCACAGAGAAGGCCCTTCCCCTGGGTGTCGCCAGACGACACTGTCGCGCCGACGGCACCCTGAGGAGTCCCTCTCTGTGAGAGCGCACGGGTCGGTGAGAGGTATTCGGTAGCAGCAGGCGGTCCCGTAAGTAACCCAGCCCTATGCCATGGAGCGCTTTAAAGACGTTCACCAACACCTTGAAGCGCACCCGGAAGGCCACAGGTAGCCAGTGCAGCCTGCGCAGGATAGGTGTCACTCGGGAGCCACGAGGGGCTCCCTCTATCACCCGCGCAGCTGCATTCTGGACTAACTGTAGCCTCCGGATGCCCTTCAAGGGGAGCCCCATGTAGAGAGCATTGCAGTAGTCCAGACGAGACGTCACAAGGGCGTGAGTGACTGTGCACAAGGCATCCCGGTCTAGAAAGGGGCGCAACTGGCGCACCAGGCGAACCTGGTGGAAAGCTCTCCTGGAGACGGCCGTCAAATGGTCTTCAAAAGACAGCCGTGCATCCAGGAGAACGCCCAAATTGCGCACCCTCTCCATCGGGGCCAATGACTCGCTCCCGACAGTCAGCCGTGGACTCAGCTGACTGTACCGGGATGCCGGCATCCACAGCCACTCCGTCTTGGAGGGATTGAGCTTGAGCCTGTTTCTCCCCATCCAGACCCGTACGGCTTCCAAACACCGGGACAGCACTTTGATAGCTTCATTGGGGTGGCCCGGTGTGGAAAAGTACAGCTGGGTGTCATCAGCGTACAGCTGGTACCTCACACCGAAGCCACTGATGATCTCACCCAGCGGCTTCATATAGATGTTGAACAGAAGGGGCGAGAGAATCGACCCCTGCGGCACCCCACAAGTGAGGCGCCGCGGGGTCGACCTCTGCCCCCCCGTCAACACCGTCTACGACTGGTCGGAGAGATAGGAGGAGAACCACCGATAAACGGTGCCTCCCACTCCCAATCCCTCCAACCGGCGCAGCAGGATACCATGGTCGATGGTATCAAAAGCCGCTGAGAGGTCTAATAGGACCAGGGCAGAGGAATAACCCCTATCCCTGGCCCTCCAGAGATCATCCACCAACGCGACCAAAGCCGTCTCAGTGCTGTAACCGGGTCCAGATAGACAGTTTCCTCCTGTGTTTTCATTGTTACCCCTTTTGATCTTCCTTCACAGAAACACAAAAAGAATATCTTATTGTCAAGGAGGAAGCTGGCAAAGCAGGAAATAGGATGACTTGGAACAGAGATGCCTGCTTTATAAATAATTTGGTGATGTTCAAAGCCTCCCCCCACCCATTCCCAAGAGTAGCTATGTATCTTTCAACAAAGTTGCAAGGAAGAAATCTAGGGTTTAAACACACCTATAAAAAGAAGCAGATCCTTAAACTTTGTAGACTCTAGTCCTTATTATTTTCTCCTTGTTTCATCATTTGCCTTTCTGTGAAAATTTCAAGGTGGCATTTTTAATTCTTAGAGGAAAAATGTATTACCATGGCTTGGATAAAAGCCTGACATCTATGAATTTCTCCTATTTATGCCTGGGTGGGGGGGGGGAAACTGGTGTGAAAGTGTGTAGTGTAGCTTTTGCTGATAGCTGATAGCTCCGTTAATAAATATTTGTTGAATTTTAGTGAGATCCAAATTTGGAGGGAATGTCTCATTACCTGAATTTTGCATTCAGCAAAGAGAAGTTTGTAAAGACCCATTTTACATTGGTCACAGCATCCTATACGCACGTGATCGGCATTTGAGGCCTGCACAACTGGCTTCCAAAAAAGCAAGAAGTCACAAGTTGCAGTCACATGACATTGCACTTAATGTCCGTGGGTGATTCGCTTTAATAACCACTGCAGAACTGACATTGTAGTTGAGTGTGACATTGTAGTTGAAAGTCACAAGACTTTCCCTTTACAATCATACAACAGTTCCAATTAGAGTCCGTAACTGTGGCTTTCTATATGTTTATTACCAGGATAATTGTTTTAAAGGAACTGTGAAAAGTAATGAGGTTTTACCAACAGTGATATCCAAAGCTATAAAGATGATAGTTAGTTTCACCCCCATCTCATAAATGTAGAGGCAAATGTGTACATTTTCCCCCCATTGAGGCTGCTTAAGACAGTGGCCCCCAACCTTTCTGGCACCAGAGACTGATTTTGGAAGAAAAATTGTCTTCTTCACAGACCGGGGATGCGGGGAGGAGGAGGAAAATGATTTCACATGCAACCTAGATTCTGCACATGTGCTGATAAAGCTTGACTGCTTTCGTGGACCAGTTCCTAACAAGCCATGGACTGGTACCGGTCCACGGCCCAGGGGTTGGGAACCCCTATTCTAAGAGACTGAGAACTCGGTGATATATGTATGCAGACATATATATGCAGTTGTTTGGTTCAGGACAGAAATTAAGATCCACTTCAAAAATATTTCCATTTCTGATTTGGAAGCAACCCATAATTGTTTTGGCTAACTTGCATTGCTCAAGTAAGAGGGGGTAAGAATAAAGGATATGTGTGAGATCCTGGCACATTTTTACTTCCCAGGATACACATATAGTTGAATGAGTAAGAAAGTCATACATAACCTCTGCCATTCATTACAGAAGTATATTCTGCCAGCTAGGTTGGAACTGTGCATGGAGATACTTTGGACCATTTGAATCAGCCTAAATGCAGATAGTTATTGACTTAAAATTGCAATGGAGTCCAGAAGTTTCATCATATGTCATGACAGTCGTAAGACAAGGCACTCTGACTGACCCGATTTTATGACATTTTTTTGTGGCAGTTGTAAAGCAAACACCACGGTTGTTAAGTGAACCCATTGACTGCAATGGATGTTTCTTGCTGGAAATCAGAAGTAAAACTAGTTCCTGGCCAAAAAAATCATCATCATCATCATAAATCATGGTCATGTGACCACGGGATGCTGCAAATGTTTATAAATGCAGGCTGGTTCCTGACTGCCCAAAATGCAGTCATGTGACTGCATGGGGGGATGGCCATCAGAACTTCAAATAAAGGTTGTGAGTACCTTTTGGGGGTCCATTGGACCTAAGCAACCAGTCGCAAGTCAAGGACTACCTGTAGTTCAAAGTATTCCACTTGAACTACAAGTATGAGTTACTATTTTGGGTTTTTGCTGAACAGACAGGGAATCAAATTTCCTCTCACTGGAAATCTGCACGATGATACATCAAAAGGCTTCTTTCCGTAGCTTATCTTTAGCTTTTGGTTATGACTTCTGGTAATATAATATTCTGGAAGGGCATTGATTGCCACTTCTTTTGTGAGTTTGTTAGTGTGTTAAGTCTGCATATAATGATAAAAGTGAATCCTTTTAAGTCAAGAATTTCAGCAGCTTAATTTTAGACAAAATAGTACATGATAAAGATAAATTGTTACGGGAAGCAGTTCTGTTCCAATATTAGGATTTGGAGATTACAATCTTCTCTCTGTGTTGTGGGGTTCTTATTCTTGATCAAATTTTTTTTACTTGGAATACTTTCCACAAAAAAGCCAGAGGAGTAGAAATATAATTCTCTTGTAAGTTGAGGTAGTGCTCGACTTACAACAGTTTGTTTAGTGACCATTCAAAGTTACAACAGCACTGAAAAAGTGACTTAAGACCATTTTTCACACTTAACGACCGTTGCAGCATCCCCAGGGTCATGTGATCACCTTTTGCAATCTTCTGAGAATCAAAGTCAATGGGAAAGCCAGATTCATTTAACAACTGTTTATCAATTTAACAAGTGCAGTGATTCACTTAACAACTGTGGCAACAAAGGTCATAAGACCCATGGGGCAAAACTCAACAAATCCCTCATTTAGCAACAGAAATTTTGGGTACAAATGTGGTTGTAAGTTGAGGACTATCTGTACATATATCTGGGAATACAAAGAACAGTGTGAGTTGCTTCTGAGTAAAATACACATGAGAGATTTGCAGAGTGAGGTTCCATTTCTATCCCTTAGCCAAGTATCTTCAGTAACATGATGTTTTGAAATATGTAAAGAATTAATAAATTAGGGCTGAACTCAATAATATTTAAGTAAATTAGGTTTGGCATATGTGCATACATATGCATACATTTTATTTATACATTATGAGTCAATGTTACTTGGAATATTTTACACAGTTAAATATTTTATCAGAGACAGTATCTAGCATTGTACCTTCTTATTTCAATTCTGTTTTTCCACAAATATTTTAAGACTATGTTTACATTCAGCATAAGCAATTAATTTTGACAATCTTCTTGGAAAAGAATAGCTTAAATTGGTATTGTTTTCATCCTCTATCTAGTTAGAGCAGTCTTGACTGTATGCCACATTCTATTCCTGTTCGTTGAATTATGTTATATGAGATGCTTGTTTAAGTTGTTTAAGTTGAAAGCAGAAGTTACAAAAGGCATTTAACAGAGAAAACCAATGAGTAACTATCAAACATGGCTTCCATCCCCAGTTCAGTGAGGCATTCTCTCAGGACAGAGGGAACCTTCTCTGGGTTAGAGCTTCAAATTCTTGAAGTGATGCACTCTTTCATGATGAAAAAAACCTTATAACCTTGTAACAATGCAACCCTATTTACAGTGGTGGAATTCAAATTTTTTTACTACCAGTTCTGTGGGTGTGGTGTGGGTGTGGCTTGGTGGGCGTAGCAAGGGAAGGATACTGCAAAATCTCCATTCACACCCCACTCCAGGGGAAGGATATTGCAAAACCTCCATTCCCTCCCCACTCCAGGGGAAGGATATTGCAAAATCTCCATTCCCACTCCACTCTGGGGCCAGCCAGAGGTGGTATTTGCCAGTTCTCCGAACTACTCAAAATTTCTGCTACCGGTTCTCCAGAACCTGCTGAATTTCACCCCTGCCTATTTACAACTCCAATCACTGAATGAATTGAAGATCTGATTATGATTGCAATCTATGAGCGATTTGGCTATAGATACAGATTTTGTATGGACAAGCATAATGAAATTTGGAATTCATTTATACAAAGTACGGTAGGCTAAAAAAAGAAAGATAGCTTTATAAATGTATTGGAAATTAACATCTATGTACTTGGATAATATTTACATTGGGTAAGTATATAATTATTAACTGTCAATTGCTGTAAATATATATTATTTGCTTCTTTTTTCATTTTTAAGCACCTTTTACGTGTAGTTTTAATATTTGCATTATAGCTATCTTTCTTCTTTCATTTTCTGTTTCTTTTAAAGCAATTTTTTAAAAAATACGCTCCTATCTATATGGGCTAGGAAGTAAATCCCACCATATCAAATGTAAGCTATTGTATTAAGATCCATATTCAGCGAAATGCATTTTAGGAGTGCAATCAATAAGGGTATTTTGCTAACCAATAGCACTGATACTCACAATACGTTATTCTGCGTAGCAGATGTGGATTAATCTTTTTCTGACAGCTGTGGCCCTTATGACACAGTTGGTCTTGGCAGAGTGTCCAGAACAAGATGATGTTTATGTCCATTAACTTTTTCTATCAACTTGCTAGAAAACTACTTTAAATTATAGCAGTCTTCATAATTTGTTTTGTATTTTTAAAAAATTCTGATCCCTGTATTTGTTTTCACTCTGTTTTAATGTTTTAAAATATTAAAACAAAAACAGCCTATAAACCTATTGTATTGTTTACAATAGAGAATAAAACATAACTTTGGGCACGGTTTGAAATATTCCCCGTATGTGTTTTAATTATCTACAACGTTATGAGATGTTACATACTGAATTGTAGAAAAATAGTTGGTTGAAGGTACTTAGCACTAAATTCATAACAATATTGTTTGTTTCTCCATACTTCATAATATTTTAGAGCTTTGTATTTCAAATAGTAATTACATGGGCTTTGTGCATCACACTAAACTGTGGATTATATTTACCATGGTTTGGCTAACAAGCTACAATTGTCTGGATTCAAATAACATGGTAAGCCATAAACTATTGTTTACAACCACGGTAACAAGTTTTAAAGAACAAGATATGTCAAAATCTAACCAACATATGTTTGATCTCCCCTTTCATTCAGTTTCTCTATCTTAACTCTTAAAAGGTAGAGTACTGCAGAGTTAAAACATGAGGAATCAGAAATGATTTCCAATGCTGGTCCACAAATGAAACAGGACAGACACTCGTGTCAGTTGGAGGCAAGAGATGAATGAGAAAATTGTAGCAATTGCTTTTATTGAAGGATGATGTGTTTGTAGAAAAAAATAGCAGTTCTATGCATGGTTGCTATGTTGGATGGCTTTTTTGGACAGCCTACCCTAAAATATATCATGCTTACTGGGAAAGTTGTCCTCTTAATACATTTGGAGAAAGGTGCCTTAGAAATGCTAAATTAAAAGCCCTATGATTTGAGTTTTTCTATTTAGAAGCGTCCCCACAATCAATCAGAATAGAAGGGACCATGGAGGTCTTCTAGTCAGAAGAGACCTTGGAGGTCTTCTAGTCCAACCCCCTGCTCAAGCAGGAGACCCTACCATTTCAGACAAGTGACTGTCCGGTCTTTTCTTAAAAACATCCAGGGATGAAGCACTCACAACTCCTGAAGCCAAGCTGTTCCACTGGTTAATGGTTGTCACTGTTAAGTAGTTTCTCCTTAATTCCAGGTTGCTTCTCTCCTTGATTTAATTTCCATACATTGTTTCTTGTCCCAGCCTGGTATGTGCAGTGTTGTTGCAACTACAATCCTAGAATTTTCAGTGCTTGTAAGTAATTGCAAATGTTGTAAACTAAACTTATTTGAAGAGCAGCAAATTGGGTGCAGAAGTTAAGATATTAAATGAGGAGACCAAGGTTCAATTCCTACTTAACTATGGAATTTACCAAACAACTTTAGCCTATTACCATCTTTCAGCTCAGTTACTTCCTAAATTTGTTATTGTAAAGTTGAAATAATAACAAACACGATGCTCACTCTTGCTACAACTTTATGCATTTTCTATGCATGAGTTCATTCTAACTCAGTTGGACTTACTTCTGAGCACAAATAGGATCACACTCTGGAGTCCAAATTTCTTTTTTAAAAAATAAATGCCTAAGATGCATTGGATGCCTGAAGAAATATTTTATGAATCCATCTGTGAAGGGCTGCTGAAAAATCCTACAGGCAATTTGTAAAAGGGCAGACATAAGGTAGAATGTATCCTTTATATAAAAACCCATATTTCAGAAAATTAATCACACCCTTCCTTAGCTTCCTGTGATCTTAAACTAACATTTCTTACAAGGAAAGGTCTTGATAAGACCTTTTGATTTTGAAATATGCCAGTTAAAATGCAACTTTAGAGGATAGTGTCTGGACAAATCAGCTAGATGTATAATCTGTTTAATTTCCAATTCAGTTCATTGCTTGCAACTAATTCGGGTATTTGTTATCATGTGCAGGCATTATGATATAATTTTAAGGACTTCATTTGGAGAAATCTGTATATTATTCTTGGTCGATAGAAATTTTATTTAGTGACCCTGGATGCAGGACACAGAGTAGTGTCTCCTCCACAGAGGAGTTCATGGCTAGCATGCAACTGACGCAAAGTTACCTGTGTCCTGACAAATTACTTAGGGGAAGTGTCACACTTTGGACCTAGTTTTTATCTTGTGGCAGTGACAATGTGATAGGTAGCTAGGCAATATGTGTACTCGAGACAGAAAAAAATGAAATCTTGATTTTGGGATTTGCTGTTTAGATTATTTTGTTGCCATGGAAATGGCTAATATTTACTAAATATGCAAAAGTAAAAAGTAGAGACTATAATTTTACTTTGTATTCTACTGAGCTAAAAAAAGTTGGAAATCAATAGTTTTCCCCCCTTTCTCTTATACTTTTCTCTGTCTTTCTCTTCTATTTCCCTACTATGTTTATTTTCATTTGTATTAAAATATTTTTTAAATCTCTTTGGACTACTTAGAATTACCTATATGAAATTGCAGAGGGGCAGTAAATATATGCATGGTATGTTACACCCATTGCCTCCTAGTAATCTTCATAATAGCTTTGAGAGGTAGATTATTTTGAGAAAGGATGATGCCCTGTCTGATTCCTTAATTCTAATCTAGTTCTGTTTTCTTTTTAATATGTTTCTCCATGAGTCTTGATCATTTAAAATGATTCTTTATAACTTCTGGCATCCTGAATATGCCATTGGCTAATGCAGAGAATGAAACAAATATGGTCAAGTACTTAAATTTTTCTGGCTTTCATACTAATTTTTTATGGTGCAAGGTTTCTCTGATGTTTGTATTGTATAAGGTAATACTTCATGTTTAAAAGGAAATACCCAGATTAGTGAATTGCCCTGATGGTGTGGTCTGTTTGAAAAATTGTTCAAACATTTAATGTGAAAATAACATGTGATGTCACTGGAATATTCTAGAATCCTTGGGGAATGCTCTGCTCTGTGGGCCAAATGTGATGTGCCATGAGCCTTTGCGATATTCAGATGCTACTGAGATTAGAAATGTTTCTTTTTGGTGTTCTGAGAGGGGAAATTTGGCCTGTTGGCTTGAAAGTGAATAATTTGAGGTATTAAGCTGATCTTTAAACAATTTTTTTTAAAGCTTTCTAGTTTTTCCAACAACAATTTCTTGTATTTTAAGCATTTATAGTTTTATCATTTAATGTTGATGTTTTTAAACTCTGGAATGTTCCAGTTATGATCAACAAAAATGGGTTGCACATCAAATATATGACAAGTTGGCCAAAAACACACAAATCTGTAAAACAAGATGGCCTTGCCAGCGTTTGTCTTCCTGCTCTGAACAGAAAGTACTTGCAAAATCTAACACTGTTTCTTATATTCATCATCCCACAGAGCTCCTTCAATCATAATAGTAGATAATATTATTTGGCTCTACTTTAGAATGAGCCAGAATTTCTAAAGAGAGAAAAAAAGAATGACCATTTTGCTAAATCAAGATGATCCAGAAATTAAATTGTGTTAGATTGATAGTTAACAACAAGAGGAAATTGCAATTGAAAACAAGAAGTAAGTAAACAGTAATTGCGAACAAGAAATAATGGTTTTACTTTTTCCAGCCAAAATAGTTAACAAATAAATAACTAGTAATTATTTAGAGTTAGTAAATAATACAATTTACAAGTTTACAATGCTCATCCTTGATTTATATGTCATCTCATTAGCTATTGGTGTTACCATTTTAAATTCACTTGAAACATCATAATTCTTTAGTGTCCTGCATGTTTTATCAAATCCATAAATTTTAAAACAAGACTCTGGATTCCATAATTAAGATAAATGATTTTTAAGACTAATACAGGAAGGCATCCTGAGTGCTGTTTTTCTAGTGACTTTTTCAGATGACACTGAATTATAAATCAATATGCACATTACAGTAAAGTGAGCTTGTTTTGTATTAATAAAAACTAGGGGAGTACTGTGATGTAACAATAATTATGTTGGCTGGTTCATTATTTCCTAACACCTTAGCATTATATAGCATTTGTAGGGCATCTTGAAAGAAATGCAAGCATTTGATTTGACATGCAACTTCTGAAAAATAAATCATGTGCTGAGACAAAGAAATATTTGTATTTGTATTTAATGAACATTTTTCTACAGAACATCGCTTTTCTTGCTTATTACATTAAATGGTTCTTCCTTGTCTTAAAAATAAATCTGGAGAGGAGCAAAGGTGATCTGAGTGGAAAATAAAACTTACATCACAAGAAGCAACATAGATGTTTGCTTCAAGCTGTAATCTAGCTATGTGCCTTTTAGTAACTGATTCTATACGTTTCTAAGAAATGTAGCTAATTTTCATACTAGTGATTTATAATGTTTTCATAGCACCACCCAAACATTATTGAAATGATATAAAGCCTGGCTTCACTGCTGTTGTTTTGGCACAATAGTTGAACAATTGTGGGAGATGCTCTAAATCCCTAGTGTGGAAATGACCTTTGTGTTAGCCAACAATGTGATTATTAATGTATCTGTTCAAAAGTAAGACTAATTGTAATACTGAAATGATTAGAGATTACTTGGTTAGGGAAGGCAGAGTTGGGATAGGCAATAAAAATGTGTTTGGGCAGCAAACCACCACAAATACTTTCTGATACATTTTTTATATAAATGGGAAGTCCAGAAATTCCAGGTGCATTTATTCTTGCTGAAGTATGCCCTACCTATCTTTTATATGTAGTTTAAACTAAATAGAATAAATACTTTAACAATGTACATCCCAAAGTGTATCTCTAAGTGTCTAAGGAGTTTCTCAGTCATCCAGGTCATAGTTGTCTCAAAAGTGCTTTTTCAAAAGGCAACTGGACTTTCTGGGGTTTTTTTTTAAGATGTTTCACTTCTCATCCAAGAAGCTTCTTCAGCTCTGTTGAAGTTTAACGATGTTGTTACATTTCTCTTTAAAGTAATTGACTCCATTTAGCTTTCAAATGTACAGAATAATCAACCAGTCCTTCAAAACAATGAGTAATGTGGTGTTTCTATTACCAGACCACACTATTTCAGATTGCTTCTATGCAGACCTATCATGATTCACACACAATAGGCAGAAAAAGTAGATAATAAAAATCTCTTGGCTTTTCCTTCACATTCTGTTTCTTTGTTAGGAAGGAACATTTTGTCATGTAATCTCAACCTGCTGCCTAGAGTCAAAATCCCAAAGAACAAAGTGCTCCATTTATGGCTTTAATTATGCCCACTGATATTATGTGGAATCATAATTTTGGTGTGGATTCAAAAATTTCCACTTCATCGAATTAGCAACTATCCCCAAATGATTTTCTGAAATCAATTCAGGCATTAAGCCAGAAGTGATGGCTTTGCAGATCCTTTAGGGAAGCTTGCCTGTATAAATCTTGATGTACAAATGGTGTACTACGCTCTGGGTACATAAATTTGACAGAGTGCTCATGAAGTAGCTAGCAGTTCGCATTATGTCCCCATGCTATGATTTTTTGTGTGTGTGGTACAAACTTTACATTTTCCTGAAAAAATGGCATAATGGGATCCATCGCACAAAATTTCCACAGTACTTCCCAGGTCTTCAACAGGTAGTCCTCAACTTATGACTACAGTTGAGCCCAAAATTTATGTTGCTAAGTGAGATATTTGTTAAGTGAGTGTTGCCCCTTTTACAACCTTTCTTGCAGTCTTTAAGTGAATTGCTGCAGTTTTTAAGTTAGTAATACAGTTATTAAGTGAATCTGGCTTCCCCATTGACTTGTCAGAAGGTGATCACGTGACCTGGGTCACTGCAGTCTTCGAAAATATAAGTCAGTTGACAGACACCTGAATTTTGATCACGTGATGATCATAAGTGTGAAAAAGTATTAAAAAATTCAGTGCCATTATAACTTTGAACAGTCAGTAAATGAACTGTTGTAAGTCAAGGATTACCTGTATTTGTACAATAGCTGCATGGATTATTGGGTGTGACTGCAAAATAACCTGCTTCTAAGTTCTTTCCAAATCTTGATGCAGTATTTCAGGACTTTGAGATGATGGAAAATTGTTTATCTCAGGAGAAAGAGAAAAGGGGGATTGTGCCAATTTCAACAGTCACGCAAGATCAGATGCAATGAGAATGGGAGTTTCAGAGTAAAGGCAAGCGTAGCAAACTATAGTTTAGTAAATTTTTGATCAACCAAGATCCCAGTGTATCTCACATGTATAGCAGTGGTACTGTGGGCAACCCCACAGAAATTTAAATCCATTTTTCAGCCAGTTCTAGCCAAAATGGTATAATGTAGTATAATGACTATATGTAAGAGCTGAGGCTGCAGAGACAGAAACCAGTGGTTTATGGGCTTCAGATTGGTTCTAATATTTCATGCATGTTCTCAAGCCATCAAACACCCTGTCACTTTACAAAGGTGGGAAAAAGAATCATAGAGTTTAAATCTGGTGAATAGATAGCTAGGCCTCTGACTTCTTTGCACTGTGGTATATATACTGGTTGTAGTTGTGTTTTTGTCTTCAGTAAGAGACTAGTCTAGCTAAATTGTGTCTGGGAGTCTTCTGCCAAGTCTAGCTGAAAGCCGAATTAAGGATTAAATGTCTGGAGACCTGAGATTTACTACTGAGCCTGATGGTTGGACTCATCTGAAAGAATTCTATAGCAATACTGTGGTCAGAAAAAGAAAATACATATATAGGAATTATTAATAATGCAGGTTAGCTTGAAGCAAACTGAGGATGCATTGGCTTTAACTTGAATTTAGTGCCATTGCTAGAATTTTTTTTTTTTTATATAACTGCTTTCTCTTATTCTGTGTTCATCCTGATCAACTTTTTAACTACATCTCAACCTATTTCAATCTCAAACCCTCATCCAGAGTGATTCCTGAGTTGCCAATGTGCAGTAGGTAAATGAATTAATTTACAATATATCCTAGTGCGTAGGCCCTCTCAATCTTTTGAAATTCAGCATATACTTTCATTATGCAAAGAATGCTATCTGTACTACCAACCTCATAGCTTTCCTTTATTTATGTGACAAAGACCAATTGGGGCAAAAACAGAATTCAAAGATAAAACTATTTTAGAATCAAAATAGATGTGTGTGTGTATGAGTTCCTCATTACTCATCCCCATTTGAGTACTATGTCCTGACTTAAGCCTATCTCCAGGCCTTTAATTACCAAACATTAACCATGTTTGTGCTTCTGTTCACTCAGTTGGAGAGTTGACTGTAATGTCATCTTGGGAAAAAATTACTGTATGAAGATTCAGATTAATTGGGACAGAAGCAACATTTCTACTATAAAAGACCCTGCTGCTTTTCTATATAGCTTATTCTGTCAGAAGACATGATAAGATTTACAAGTGGGCAAAACATCGGTTTATATATAATCTAATTTTATCTGTACCAAAGTTTTTAGGCTGGTAGATTTTAAAGTAACAGCTCAGGATGCAATATAGGAAAGCGGAGCTAGAAGAAATGGTAGGCTTGTTTGTTTCTTGATGAGCATAAACCACTATAATTTGTGCATTTCTTGGGTGGAGTCTAAGATTTACTTTTGGGGAGTGGGATTGGAGACTAAGAAATGAATAATTCTTTCTGAGTATATGAATGCCTTTCTCTTGAATGTCCACCCATGGGGTCTAACCTACAATGTGGTTTATCTGATTGGCTTGGCATTTTGAATGCAAAGTTTGAAAAACGTAATTTAAGACTTAGTACTCTGTCTGATCACAGACAGTTGTAGTTTATTCAGATTGTGGTTTGATGGTTAAAGAGAGAGAATGGGTCCCAAGCTTTTATTCTCTTGGCTCCCTTCCCTTTGCTCCTGCTAAGTCATCAGTCATATTTCCAAGAAACTCCCTTCCTTCCTTTCTAACTTAATTGGCTATCCTGTATGTTCTTGATTTGTCTTCTTCCCTTATAGCTGTTGGGCAAGAAGAGTCTGGGGCTTTCCTATTGCTGAGTTAAATTGCTATTCACTCATTTTTGAATTGGCAGGAAACAACTAGCAAACAAATTTGCTGCCCTGTTGTTGATCCTTATCTATGTAGCATTTATGACTTCTACTTTTGGCTTGCAACCAAAATAACTAATAGAACTCTTCTCAGTTGGGCTGGCACTTAAATGAGGTACTTCAGGCAGATCAGTGGAGTGAAAACAGAATTCTGAATTTGTAAAAGTTAAGTAAGGAGTAAAAGAGGTTGATGGTAGAAGCCTAGTCAGACAGATTGGAATACAAATGTTCTGGTTACTGATTTGTTTAGCTTGTCATTGAAAGAACATCCAGGTTTGAAGCAATGTCTGATGAATTTCTTCCTTAAGAGGCTTTGAGCAATCAATCATTCCCTAGGAGATGTGATCAGTAGGAAATTTGTTAAACATTAATACTTCCATAGTTCTTCAAATTTCATCACCACTTCTAGATTGTTGTTTTGTAGCCTGGCATCTCTCTTTATGTATAGTGTTCCAGGCACAGAATCCCCCAATATCACCATTGCTAAAAATTAGGAGAATTGAAAATCACACTTCTGGAAGATGCCAAGTTTTAGAAAATGGTGTCTAGACCAAGGGTCTCCAACCTTGGTGATTTTAAGCCTGGAGGACTTCAACTCTCAGAATTTCCCAGCCAGAAAGCTGACTGACTGACTGACTGACTGACTGACTGACTGACTGACTGACTGACTGACTGACTGACTGTATGTATGTATGTATGTATGTATGTATGTATGTATGTATGTATGTTAGGGTTGCACTGAATAAAACAGTAATATATTTTTCATATTTAAAAAAGTAATCATTTTACACATTCCCCTTTTGTTTTTTTTCAGAACAATGATTCCTGTCACTGAATTCCGCCAATTCTCTGAACAGCAGCCAGCCTTCCGTGTTTTGAAGCCATGGTGGGATGTATTTACAGACTATCTTTCTGTTGCCATGTTGATGGTTGGTGTGTTTGGTTGCACATTACAGGTAAATAAACAGATTCCCAAGTTAAAAATGAATAATACCATGGAAGCAGGACTGTGATGTGTCTCAGATTCTAAAAGCTGGTTTAAAAAAAAAGATTTAAGATCATGGATACTAGAATTATTTGTTCATCTGCTCAAGTAACATAGCAGACCAATTTGCAGTAGTATTACTCAGCTTTTGGAGTAGTGGGCTCCAGAATCACATCTGGCCATTTAAGTAATATGATGTAGGAGAAGAGCAAGCAGAGCTGGTGCGTGGAGTTAAACATGTTATTAGTTTAGAATCTTTTAATTCTTACCTAGGATCAATTTAGTGCTGACCATCTTGACTAGATTCTTGTGCATAGGTTTGTATAAATATGCTGCAACTTTAGGAATGGTTCTGATTCTTTGCTTTGACAAATACCTTTTTATTTAGCTATCATATTGATATAAGGTCTGGTTGTCCTACTCTACACTTGACAGCTACACTTCCAAGTTAACATCCATTTTAAATTATAGATCTATATAAACTTGATCCTATCCAAATCAGGCACAAAGAACCAGGACCATTGTGTAGATTGCAACATAACCAATTTATTGAAGCCTATGCACAAGAATCTAGTCAACTAACAGTCAGCACTAACTGGCGCTAGATAAGGGCCAATGGAATTCATAAGAAGGTGGAGTTGGATCTCTTGTGCTAACACAAGGCCTCTAAATGGTGTAAACATTTAGATCAAAACTAATAAGTTTCATGCTCTTGGTATGTGCTAATTTGGGAAGGGGAGGGGAACATAACCTTTTCTTTTAAATTTAAAGAATGAGAAAAAAATAATTTGAAGGAAAGAAGGAAAAGTTTGTATTAAAGATTTACAAAATAATATAGTTATGTAGGAGTTTACAAAGAAAAAACACATCCCACTATTATTCTTATAAATCACTTTAGATTGGAGGAGATATGAAGATAATTGCACAAGCGTTTAGCATTTTAATTTCTCTAACATTTCAGCCAAAAATCTCTTCATCCCATCTCATCTTTTATCTATCAGCAAATAATACTCATTAATCAATGAGCAAAAATCCATTCAGTGACTAATAGATACACAAATCTTAAACAAGTAAACACACAATCTTAAACAAGTAAACCAACTTGTTTCCTTTCTTAAAGGAGCTCCTTTTCTTTAATTAACCCAGTAATTTATAATTTTCTCTAAAAATGCAACAACAAAAGTCTCTTTCCATATCATATCTAATTTCTATAAACAGATCCTTAAAGCCTTGTCATTCAGACTTAAGAAAAAATCCGTTAAGGCACCAGAAACAACAACATATTGAAAATCTTGATCTTTAATCCCTTCAAATACTTTTCCACAAATTAATTTATAATTTTTCCTGTATTTCCTCTCAGAAACTAATTCGCAAGTTTAACACTGTCCTTCAATTTTAACACTATAGCTTATCACTGTCTCTAAAAATATAACAACAAAAAATCTTCACATACACACACACCATATATATATACGGTATATATATATATATATATATATATGTATATGTATATGTATATGTATATTTGTTTTCTGAGGTTTTCTGAGGTTATGTATATGTATATGTATATATATATGTATATATATATGTATGTATGTATATGTATATGTATATGTATGTGTGTGTATATATATATATATATATATATATATATATTTTCCTTGATTGAAAAAGTCAACTTTATGGTCCTCCTTTTAAAAATCTTGATTCCTTTTAAGTAGCTGATTTCTTTTCATTCTCTCTTTATCTTTTCTCACAAACTCCTTTATAAATATAACACATCTCTTTTGTAGGTCCACAATAAAAAGTTGTCCAAGTCACTTTTCTGAGCTGAAATCCACACATGCAAATTACTCTTCTGATCTATGATTTGTGTGTCTTTTTTAACTATTAAAACATCAGCCACTTTCATTTGTACATTAAGTCCTGTTTAACATCTTTACCAATATCTTTCTTGTGGCCTGTCATTTTAAAATTAATATCCAAAGCAGCCTGATTCTTGGTTGTATTCCCTTCTGTCTCCTGTTTTAAACCCGTTTTTATAGTAGCAGACAATCTTAACAGTTCTGAGTGCATTGTTGCCAAATATCCTTCCAGTTTTAAAATACTTTTCTCCATTTTATGATACTTTTGAGTGTATCTATATCTGAGTATGAGAGGCAAAATATAGTCTTTTGAAGAAGTAATGAAATCCAATTTTTTTAAACTACCGATTCTGTGGGCATGGCTTGATGGGCATGGTTTGGCTTGGTGGGCATGGCAGGGGAAGGATACTGCAAAACCTCCATTCCCACCCCACTCCAAGGGAAGGATGCTGCAAAATCCCCATTCCCTCCCCACTCCAAGGGAAGGATGCTGCAAAATCTCCATTCTCACCCCACACTGGGGCCAGCCAGAGGTGGTATTTGCCAGTTCTCCGAACTACTCAAAATTTCCGCTACCGGTTCTCCAGAACCTGTCAGAACCTGCTGGATTTCACCTCTGTTTTGAAGGTAACGTTCTGCAAAGACAAAGTCATCTAGATCAGGGGTTCCCAATCCCCAGTTCGTGGACTGGCACCGGTCTGCGGCATGGCAGAAACCACACTACACAAAAAAATGAAGCCCCATCTACGGGATGCAGGGAGTGGTCCCTCCGGTCCATGGAAAAAACTCTCTCCACAGATTCTTGGTGCCCAAAGGTTGGGGGCCTCTGATCTAGATAATAAATTTGCCTTTTTTTGCACTGACTGTTGTGGACTTTGCCTTATATTGAAAGATAATTCTCCATATATTTCAGAATGTTTCCACTTTCTCTCTTACAGGAATTCAATTCGGTGGATTAAAAACAAAGTTGAAAATCTGGAACATAACAATTTTTTAATTTCTGTGATACAAATAGCATTCAAATGCTATATATGGCATTAAGTTGTTCTTATTCTCTCTTTCCTTCCACACATACTGTATTCTGTCTTTCTTGAATTGGCAGTCAGTAGCAGTTATATGCAAGACTTAAATTCTTGACTCTAAAGGCCTGTATTCTTGGCCAGAGGCCTAGTGCTAACTAAACTTCCTACTTCTGGCTTTTTCCAATCAGTGTATGTATTACCATGATCAGAAGAGTCCATGTAAATTGTTTCCGAGATGCGAAAAAAATTATTCATGGGAGCAGGAGATAGTGGAAACCGCAAACATATAGAGAATAGGTGGAATTTGATAATCCGGTTTGGCATAATATTATAGCCAGAGTAGAAATACTATTAAATAAAAACTTTGAATGTAAGGTCCCGGGGCCAATAACTTGGACCTAAATGAGAGATCCAGATGTCTTCTTCTGTCCTTGTGGAATCTGTATCTAGACTGGAAGGACGTGCTAAGAGAAGGGCAAGCTTGGAGGCCTTGTGTTGCAGAAAGCAGCACAAAATCCCTGAAGCCTTATCTGACCGAGGGAATGCAATTAGTCTGGCAAGATTTTTGTAACATAGGGGACTTGACAAAGTAAAGTTTCTGTTTGAGATTGTTCAGGAGTGGCCCTGGTTGCTTGTGCCTGACAGCATTCTGTCATGCTCCTTTATTTGAGAATGCACTGTTTTACCTCCTGCAATCTTTAAACATGGCTATCATGGCAAGATACAAATTGGAGGTACAATATTAACAGATATCGGAGAAAATACATCATCAACAGCATTGCACCATATCGCATAGTGTAATATGGTACTTGATGATACTTAATGGTGTTTGCTTTGTTTTGACTTTGTAATTTGGGTGAATCCACCCATTATGGCTTGTCAATCTCTTGAAGTAAAAAAGCTAGAGCAGGGGTCTCCAAACCCGGGCCATGTGAGAGCCCACCATTAGGAACCGGGCCATGCAAACAGTGGGCAAGTGTGCGTTTGAAGCTGTATTAGTGAAGTGTCATTCATATGCGAAACCATCCCCTCTCCTTCCATGCCACCAGTTGGTGGAGCTAGAAAGGTTGATTGAGGACCACTGAGGTATAGTGTGCTAATGAGTAAAACTCAGGAAAATAGCAAGTAAGAAAGCAAATTTTAGAATTTATACTGCTCATTTCCTCTTCTGCAAACAGAGCTGCTCTGCTTGCACAAATTTGTGATTATTCAGATCATATCAGAAATTCAGACCAATGCATCATTTGCAGTGTCCTTATTAATAATCATGGGATTAACTGTTTAATATAAAGAATTATTTTCTGCAGAGTATTGTGGTTGCTCTATATGGAGACACAACAAAGAATTTGAAAACACTTGTATGTATTCAAATATTCTGTAATTGGGCATTGTAGTTCTCTGTTTACCTAAAAAGAAAACTAAAAATTTCCCCACCCTAATATTTTCCCCTTAAAATATGAGGGCCATCTTAAATTGAGAATATAATATTGGAAGCAGATGGATTTTTCATCTTTATTTTTGAGGTGGGAAGTCAGCTTGAATTCACAACCATCCTTCTTTTGGTAAATATGTGTTTTGGATTGCAGAGGTAGAACTGGTCTAAAACAAAACTTTTGTTAACACTGGAATTGGTAATATTTAAGCTGCACTGTCCACTGTCCACTGCATGGACCTTTTGATTTGTATATTTCCTAAAGGTTGATGGAGAATAGCTCATTGTCCTTTCCCTGTGCAAGATTACCTCATTTGTCCTATCTATTATGAGGCTTGGGAGGGTATAGAGCAATAGAGCAAAATGTAATTACAGCTGCTTTTAATATGTTGGTCTGGTGATTCCAAAAATTCCTGTTGTTGAAGTTAAGGAGGCCTGGCCCTTAAGCTGCCAGGGTTAGCTTCATGCTCTCCTTCGAATAAATGTAGGGTTTCATGAATATACAAATGCATGCCCCTGTTGGCGGTTGAAGAGATGCCCATAACAACAATCTGGAACACCCATCTGGCCATTTTGATGGTAAAGAGATATGCTTCCTTGTTGCTAAGCAACTACAAGACATAGTTTGCATGCCGTTTTTTTCTCCCGGGCTGCTGGAATGCCCAGATGGGAAGTGATACAGCTCCAGAAGAGAAAGGAGCAAAGCTGCTGTTCATTGTAAAGATTTAATCATCTGTGGCCAATTTTTCCGTTGGAAGTAAACATGGGTGCCTTTTAAAATGCTAGATTTTATGAAGGGGGCCTTTGAGCGACTCATGCCACCCAAATACAGAGGCTCATGGTTTGGAATTTTTTTATTCTGCATGAATATAGTGGAATATAAAATATTTGAAAAGCCCTGATCTTTGGTATTAGTCATCCCTCCCAAACTGATTCTAGTTTTATGAAATACAGTTGGAAATATGTTCCAAAACATTATTCATGGCAGAAAAACCTGGTTTAGAGAAAAGTATTAACTTTTTGCCTATGGCTTGAAATCTGAAATCAGGCTTCCAGTCTGAAACCTCAGGCTGTGATTATCTGCCAAATTTACTAAAAGGTGCATCTATATTTCTATATGTTTAAATATTTAAACCACCATATTTTTGTCTCCTTTCCCACAGTCTGGTGAAATAGAGACTTGCAGACTTTGGATAGCAATATATATTGCAAGAGAGGGAAAACATCTATTACCTGCTGTGAATGGAACAGGCTAACAATTATATACACGCAATAAAATCTATAATACTGTGGTTTTCTTTGTTATGATTATTTAATTCAACAATCAACACCAAGTGAAAAGGATAAATAGCCTTTGAAACAGATGGTCAGGTTGAAATGCTGGTGGCCAGAAGAATATAATAGCACTACAGTTAGTTATCATTTTTGCACACAACGGAGGTCTTGAGCAGGGGTCTCCACCTTGACAACTTTAAGATTTGTGGACTTCAACTCCCAGAACTCTGGGAGTTGAAATCCACAAGTCTTAAAGTTGGCAAGATTGGAGACCCCTGGTCTGGAGAACTTCTGGTGATTATGGAAGTAGCATGATTCATATTCCAAATCTAGAAATTTTATAGGTAGAGATGTTTCAAAGTCTGTAGGTGTCTGACCTTTTCTTCCTTCGCTAAAAGAGAAACTTTCCTCAAAATGTATTTTCAAAGTACAATTTTTGTTTGTGTGCATTTCAGGTGATGCAGGATAAGATCATATGCCTTCCCAAAAGAGTCCAGCCTTCTCCGAATATATCTCACCTTAATATGTCAAATATGGACTCCAGTGCAGCTCAGTTCCTTCCACCCAAGCCATCAACACCTCCTGCCACTGTTGAAATGAAGGGCTTAAAGACTGACTTAGACCTCCAGCAGTACAGCTTTATAAATCAAATGTGCTACGAGCGTGCCTTGCATTGGTATGCAAAGTACTTTCCATACCTTGTCCTTATACACACATTGATCTTCATGCTATGTAGCAACTTTTGGTTCAAGTTCCCAGGGTCCAGCTCAAAAATTGAACATTTCATTTCTATTCTGGGGAAATGTTTTGACTCTCCTTGGACTACAAGGGCTTTGTCAGAGGTTTCTGGAGAAGACTCTGAGGGGAAAGACAACAGGAAGAACAACACCAGCCGGTCAAACACGGTCCAGCCTAGCACAGAAGGCAATTTGGTCAGGACGCAGTCCTTAAAATCCATACCTGAAAAATTCATTGTGGATAAAGGAACTCCGGGAGCTTTGGATAAAAAAGAAGGAGAACAAGCTAAAGCGTTATTTGAAAAGGTGAAGAAATTCCGTCTCCATGTTGAGGAAAGTGACCTACTCTATGCTATGTATGTTCGCCAAACAGTGCTGAAAGTGATCAAGTTTCTTATTATTATTGCATATAACAGTGCGCTTGTTTCAAAAGTTCAGTTTACAGTAGATTGCAATGTTGACATTCAAGACATGACAGGGTATAAGCACTTTTCTTGCAATCATACAATGGCACATCTTTTTTCTAAGCTCTCATTCTGCTACTTATGCTTTGTAAGTATTTATGGACTGACATGCCTTTACACTTTGTACTGGCTGTTTTACCGCTCTCTGAAAGAATATTCGTTTGAGTACGTCCGGCAAGAGACTGGAATTGATGATATCCCAGATGTCAGGAATGACTTTGCTTTTATGCTCCACATGATAGACCAGTATGATCCTCTTTACTCGAAAAGATTTGCTGTATTTCTTTCAGAGGTCAGTGAAAACAAACTGAAGCAGCTGAATTTAAATAATGAGTGGACTGCCGATAAACTCAGGCAAAGATTGCAAACGAATGCCCATAACCGTTTGGAACTGCAGCTGTTTATGCTATCTGGACTTCCTGATACAGTCTTCGAAATTACAGAGCTTCAATCCCTGAAACTTGAAATTATTAATAATGTCATGATACCAGCTACCATTGTGCAACTCGACAATCTCCAAGAACTCTCCCTATACCAATGTTCTGCAAAGATCCATAGTGCAGCCTTGGCATTTCTAAAAGAAAACCTGAAAGTCTTGAATGTCAAGTTCGATGACTTCAGAGAACTTCCACCTTGGATGTACGGGCTCAGAAATTTAGAAGAATTGAGCTTAATTGGTTCTTTATGCCACGACATTTCTAAAAATATAACTTTGGAGTCTTTTCGAGAGCTGAAGAACCTTAAAGTTCTGCATATTAAAAGCAACCTGTCCAAAGTCCCACAGTCTGTAGTTGATGTTTCAAGTCACCTTCAAAAAATGTGCATTCATAATGACGGCACTAAACTAGTAATGCTCAACAACCTGAAAAAAATGGTCAACTTGACAGAATTAGAGTTGGTGCACTGTGATCTGGAGCGCATTCCTCATGCTGTTTTCAGCCTTAACGCTCTCCAGGAGCTGGATTTGAAGGAAAACAATCTGAAATCTATAGAGGAAATTGTTAGCTTTCAACACCTTAGAAAACTTACAATCCTAAAGTTATGGCACAACAGTATAACCTATATCCCTGAGCACATAAAGAAGCTCACCAGTCTAGAACGGCTTTCTTTTAGTCACAACAAGATAGAGGTTCTCCCATCCCATCTTTTCCTATGCAACAAAATTAGGTATTTAGATTTATCTAACAATGACATACGATTCATCCCTCCTGAAATTGGGGTTCTACAAAGTTTACAGTATTTTTCCATTTCTTGCAACAAAGTAGAGAGTGTGCCAGATGAGCTGTACTTTTGCAAAAAAATCAAGACACTGAAGATTGGGAAAAACAACTTGTCTATTCTTTCACCTAAAATTGGAAATCTAGTGCTGCTATCCTACTTGGACATTAAAGGAAATCACTTGGAGTTTCTTCCCCATGAACTTGGTGACTGCAGAGCTCTTAAAAAGAATGGACTTGTGGTTGAAGATACCTTATTTGAAACTCTGCCTTTGGATGTTAGAGAACAGATGAAGGCTGAATAATATTCTCAGTACAAACTTTCTGCCAAATGCCTTGTACATAACTAATATGCCTTCAAGTCTTTATCTTATTTTGATGTATTTTGACATTTTATATATGGATCATTTTGGAATATATGTATTACATGTAAATGTTTATATTTATATAAGCTTTCTTTTTCTACCCCACCCACTTCCATGTTTACAATTTTATTTTTTTTAATTTTGGCCTTATCTTGTAAGTCTCTACTTTTTACTCTGCTTTGTTGAGATCAAATTGCTGACATCTGCCTTAAAAAATGCCCTAGCTCAAACGAAGATAATCATCTTTAAAAATAAATAATTTAGGTAACATATTTAAGTAGAATAATTTATGGTTGCTGTAGCAACTGGGATTCTTTCCATTCTGCTTTTCAAAAATCACCTAAATGCTTTAAAACTGAAAAAAGTATTCTTTATCTTGTTTATTTCCTAGTTTCAGGCAAATGTGGCTTCTGCAAGTCAGATTGCCCTGTCCTTGGGACTTCTTTGTAGCAAAACAGCAAAGTAACAGTTCATTGATAAAAGATACTTCTTCGCTGATATCTGTTCTGTGCTTATTAAACCTATGCTGCTATTGCTGGCAATAGAACTTGTTCTTTAGAAGGCTGAATTAAAATCGCACTTTAGCTAGGATTCAGTTTTATTTAAATTTCTTTTGAGTCTCTTGACTCCAACTTTAGTATTCTTAGTTATAATCAGAACATGAGTTTGGAGATTATGTTCTGACACTATGAATCTTTCTTTCATCTCTCTTGTATGTTAAACACCGATTCCTAAATCTACATTAGTAAGTCTTTGCAAATTGCAACCAGATACGATTTTGCACAAAATACTTTCTATCATGAATCTTTCCAGCACAAATACTTCATAATTATCTAAGAGTGCATCTACATCAAAATTATAATTACAAAGAGAGGGAAAGATCAAATTTATGTTGTTTTAATAGGGTTTTTTTTTTCTTTATCCTGGTTTCCCACAAAGAATTATAGGAATTTAACTGAGTGGGAGGCTTAAAAATTCTATTAATTACTTCCTCTGCTTCTCTCATTCTTAAGAAAGTACAGCATCCTAGATTCCCATGAAGTGACAAATGTGTGGTTGTGAAATATTTTGGACTTGGTTTTCCATGAAAATGTAGCATGCAAATCAATTATTATAGTAAACAAAGTCATGCAAGTTGTGAAATAAGGAATTTCTAGTCTTACAAAACTACTCATGCTTGGTTGGAGAGAAATAATTCAGTTCAGAAGGATTTATTTTCAGTATGTTACAAAGAAAATGTAAACATAGCTCTGCACTGTAGAGAATAATCCAGAAAGATGTCTACATGTGGAAGAAGTCTTCCCTGAATTTGGTCATTACAGATGCAATTTGCACTTGAACATCTGTCATCAAATCATTAAAATGCTAGGTGGATTAATATTAGAGGTATGCAAGGTGTTCACAACTAATTGCTTGTGTCTGCAGTCAAGCATCATAGTTAGTCTTTAGTTTATTGTAATGGGAAAGAATAATAGGCTGAGATTTATATACCCTTATCTTCTTTTCCATCATGTCCAAAAGTTGTAAAAGAAGCCTGACACATGAAAAAACCCAGCTAGACACTGGGCAGGGCACAAATAGAGACCCCAGGTGGGCAGGAATGGAGGTCCAGAGTGGGGCACAGATTTAGGCCCTGGCTGTTATACAAATAGAAGCCATGTGCAGGACGTGAATGAAGGTCCTGTGGCATGTGTAGAAGCCCTGGCTGAACTGGCATAAAAGAAGCTCTCTGCCAATATAAGAGTAGGGCATGGTGCAGCATGTATAATTGTGGGCAGGGCTGGGTGATAGAACAGCTGGTGGCAGCAGATAAGGTTATAAAATGAGGTGGGCCCAAATTTTGTTCACTTGAGGGAGCTGCAACAGTTGAAACTTTGAGAACCGGTCACAAATTGCTTTGTTCAGAGCTGTCGTAACTTCAAATGATTATTGAACAAATGGATATTAAGCGCTTCTATAGCTAAACTAATTATGGAGTGGACTTGATTCTAGCCTCTTTCCTGAATCCAAAGGAGTCCACGACAAGGTTCCTGCTCCCACTATTTAACAAGCACCTTCACAAGGAATCTGACTTGAAAACAGTACATTTAGTGTTTGCCGAGTGTCTAGGTTTGTCTTTCCTGGTAGATTAACCGAACTAAGCATCCGGTCTATGACAAAAAAATGAAATCTTCATAAAACTATTTATTTAGTTAAAAACAGCTTCCACATATGTGTTGCAATCTCATGTGCTCTTTTCCTTAAAAGGGGGAGGCCTCCCGAGTCAGACTGTCAACACTCACGTTCTTTAACTAGAGCAGGGGTCTCCAACCTTGGTCCCTTTAAGACTTGTGGACTTCAACTCCCAGAGTTTCTGAGCCAGCTTTGCTGGCTGAGGGACTGTGGGAGTTGAAGTCCACAAGTTTTAAAGGGACCAAGGTTGGAGACCCCTGAACTAGAATGATATTCAGTATAATCCCCACCAGAGCAGGAGGACACAAGGCCCTTCCATTGTTGCCCCCCTTCAATTGGTACTGAAGACATGTTGCTGATTTATTTTCTAATTTATCTGACCCCCCTTAATCGGTACCACTTGATTGTCAGTTCCATCAATTGTCTTTAAAAAATAATAATACGAATTGCTGATACATTCCAACTTTGTTGATCATGTATGTTTGTTTGGCACGGCTCAATTCTGCACACGTTTATATTGGAATCGGAACCACTGAATTATTCAAGCCTTCTTTGGGGTTCTTTAGGGTTACATTGCTCGGTTCAGACATGATCTCATCATTGTAAAACAAACAACCTCCACAAGCAGAAACTTTCTTAATCTTTCAGGCAACAGTCTTGAAGAGTTTTTTTCCTCCATTCAGAGGACCTGTCTATATTACAAGCTGTTCTGTTTTATAGTGGCTTAACTATCATGAACCTTGAGAAACAATGTTTGCTAGACACTCTTATAAATGCAATTCTCTTAGAACTACAACTAATAGGCTAGGCTATGCAGTATTTCCTAGTGTTTTTGTATGAAGCTGGGAATCCCAGGTCTTGATGCTATTAAACGATAAATTTCCACTTAATGGAAAACTACATTATTGTTAAGGCAAATCCTTATGCTAAGATAGGAAATGCAGACCGAAGTTCAGACCCTGCCAACTGCATCTCACACTCTTGATTTGCCTCTCATCTTCATTCTTTGCTTAAAAGCATAAACAAGTCAAGGGTTGAAGTAAAACATCCCAAGCTAAAAGAGTCTTACAAGCGGTCCATTCTCTACATTGCTGAGATTTTCCAGGACATGAAGAGGAGAAATGTTCTTTTCAGAGTCTTAAATCTATTCTATAAACCAAAGTGCTGATGTGGCTAATAAACAAACTATTTTAAGTTGTCAGTACAACTAGTGACTTTCTGTAGAGATCTACTCTAGAACTGAAGTCTTGTCTTACACTGAAGAGGAGAACTGATACAGCCTAACCTTATAATCTGGTGAAGGTCTACTTTCACTGCAAGGACATATTACAAGTGACGGTTTATCACCTACACGTGGAGGGTGCTATTTCTGTAATTACACAAGATATAACATCTGCTGAAAGGATGTTAGAGTTATATGCACTATTCCTATCCAGAATAATAAGATGAAAGGTCACACGTATATCTATGCATATCTGTAATTTTAATTTGTTTCATGCTTACAATATTATATATTACTGATTAGAGATTGTAAACGTTGGGCATTTATGCTGGGATATGTGTCAAGGTAGTCCTTGACTTACAACAGTTCATTTAAGTGACCATTCAAAGTTACCATGGCACTGAAAAAAGTGGCTGTTTTCCCTACTTATGACCGTTGCAGCATCTCCATGGTCAAGGGATCAAAATTTAGATGCTTGGCAACTGACTCATATTTATGATATCTGCAGTGTCCCAGGGTCATGTGATCACCTTTTGCGACCTTCTGACAAGCCTCTGGTGGCTCAACAGACTAATGCAATCTGTTATTAACAGCAGCTGCTTGCAATTACTGCAGGTTCAAGTCCCACCAGGCCCAAGGTTGACTCAGCCTTCCATCCTTTATAAGGTAGGTAAAATGAAGACCCAGATTGTTGGGGGCAATAAGTTGACTCTGTATATAATATACAAATGGATGAAGACTATTGCTTGACATAATGTAAGCCGCCCTGAGTCTTCCGAGAAGGGCAGGATATAAATGCAAATAAATTTTTTAAAAAAAGTCAATGGGAAAGCCAGATTCACTTAAGAACCGTGTTACTAATTTAACACCTGCAGTGATTCACTTAACGGTGGCAAGAGAGGTCGTAAAATGGGGCAAAACTCACTTAACAAGTGTGTCACTTAACAACAGAAATTTTGGGCTCAATTGTGGTCATAAGTCGAGGACTACCTGCATTTGCAGGGTGAGGGCCAGAAGAGGCTTGTATCTTATGATTCATTGTGCATACAGTATATATTAGTATACCTTACATGAATTGCTCATAAGATCTACTTTCATCAGAGAAATACTTTAAAACGGCTGCAGGATCTTGGCCACTTTCTTCGGAGAAATCTCAGAATCTCTGTAAGGGTTCCTTCAAAACAAGTAGTCAAAGGAGCCCATGCTTGTTTTTAAAAAATCCTCTTGATGTATTTAAAGCCTTTGTTATTCCTAAAACTATCGCATATTGCAAGCAATGTTTTTTTTTAATTCAAATAGCAAGTGCCTTTAAGTAGGTTTTTTTTTAAAAAAAATTAATATTTTAAATGTATGATTTTTAACAGTGATGCGTAACATTCATGAAATAAGCTTAGGAAAATTGACTACTGGACTTCAGTTTAGAATTATTTTTGTGCAAAGTCATATTAACTAAATATACTTAAAAAAACATGCTTGTTCAGAAGTGGTAACTTTTCCAAATGCTACCCATATCGGCAAATGAATGAAGAAGTCACTATGTTATTACATATATCTGCATATAATCAACTATTTAAACATTACAGCAAATTACCGTATATACTCGAATATAAGCCGATCCGAGTATAAGCCGAGGTCCCCAATTTTACCCCAAAAACTGGGGTAAACTGGGGACTCAAGTATAAGCCGAGGGTGGGAAATGAGGCACCTACCGGTTGGGGAAACCCTCCCTCCCTCAGCTGAGAAGGCTGGCCCCCGCCCGCCTCTCACTGCACCGCAGGGCTTCCCAGCGCCGTCCGGTAAAATGTGAAAAAGAAAGAAAAAACTCGAGTATAAGCCGATATACTCGAATATAAGCCGAGGCTTAAAAAAAAACCTCGAGTATAAGCCGTATAGACCCGAGTATAAGCCGAGGGGACGTTTTTCAGCACAAAAAACGTGCTGAAAAACTCGGCTTATACTCGAGTATATACGGTATGTCCATTTAGTCTGAATCAGTTTTTCTTCCTATTATTCAGCAGTATTAGAATTGGTTCAACATGATGGTAATTATGCTACGTCTTACCTTAATACATAGAAACACAATCTGGAATTCATTACTGATGGTCAGGATGTTATCAATCCTATCAGATTCTCCCTTTTCCTCCATCCTAATTAAGTATAACTGCAATTTTTATAACAAGAATTCTGTATTATGAGAGTAAATAATGGGATCTGACTGAAATAGAATGGAAAGATAATTCAAAGATTTTAAGTTGTAATTAAGTTGTAACATGTTGCCACTGGTATCTTATCTTCTGAAAGATGGAGAACAGCTTTCCTAACTTGATATCTTCCAGACCTGTTAAATTATAGTTCCTGTCAATTCCAACAGATGATTGCTTCTTTAGCCCATCAATCTTGACAATTTGAAACCATTGCCATGTTGTGGTGGAATCTAATTTGAGTCATCTGTAGTCATCTTCACTCCATTTTATTATTTCTACCATGCAGACAGACAACCATACATGACTTCAGAGTCAAATCAAAATTGTCCACTTGCTTTTTGATTAAGATTGCAAGTTGGGCAATCTTGAGTGCTTCATAAATATATCGCTTTACTGGAGCTTTTAAAATTTATATCTGTCATACAATTAGGTCCTTTGTTATTTTCATGAAATAATAAATCCATCATTAAGAGTTTCCTTAATTGAGATTTTAGGGGAAAAAGAGCCTAATGTAAGAATGGAGTTTGGATGGTTAATATGCGATCACTCTCATAGCTGTTATTTGAAAATTACCAATGGACCATTCTTAAGCAAATGCAACCATTATTTTCTTTGGAACCTACCTTTCTGCATTTCTAATACAGAGCTAAATTCAGTTCAAATGCAGCAAAAGTGTTATAGAATGGTAGTTCCACCAGATAAAATAATGTTACAAAGATTTGATTTGATAACTGAATAGTGTGGAAGAATTGTCTTTTAATGAAACTAAGCCAATCTGGAACAAGAGAATTAAGATTAGGGAGGGAAAACTGAATAAAATTGGTTCTCTTAAATGTGAAGCTTTAAAGCATTTATCGCTGTATTTCTTCTCTCATGTCACTTTTTCTGTTGAAAGCATTGACTGATTACATGTCAGTAGCTAAAATACATTTTTATAATAGGTCTAACGTTGGAACAAGGAAGCAAAGTAGATGCAGGCTCTGCCCCCATTTGCCCTTGAAGAAAGCACAATCACACTCTGAGAATAATGTTCACTTTCTCCATGAGATAGCCTTTATCTCATCTCCAGCCCATGAGAAGGACACATAAAAGTAGCATTTTACTCTTATTCCAACATCTTCCATCTGGTAGGTGAGATCAGCTAGCCTGTTGTGGCTTAATCCAATACATGTTTGGGGAAAGTTTGGCAGCCTTTGTCCATCCCTTCCCCTCTGATCATGAGTCATTGTTGCTTGTTTGTCAGTTTTAATTTTCTTCCCCTTAAAGCCAAAATGCTTGCCAGCATCTTGTCAGTTTCATTTCTGCTGCTCTGCAGGACCCACTTGCAATCGTGATGGAGACTGTCACCTTCCTCCCTGGGACTGTAATCTTGCCGTATGTGTATTTAGCACAGTTTTAATTTGGAAGAGGACCAAATGGAGGAAGTATACACAAACCAACCTAAAGAACATTGGCTGAGTCCAAACATTGTCCTGGACCATGATGGATGGATGCCTTCCTCACTGGCTAGCGACATCATGAAAAGGACAGGAAAAAAACTGACCACACGAAAAGAGTGGCCTTCTCCCAAATCAGGGCACCACCCTCCTGGCAGTGATTGAGAACTGATGCAATAGACGCAGAGAAGAATTGGCTGTGGAGATAACAAAATGTTAGGCTGACCTAGTGTTGTCCTGACTCAAGAATGGGCAGGTCACGTTCCTACTTATTACAGAAAGATCTGGAGTGATGGCAGCTGCATATATGTGAAGCTCATGTAAAACATTCTCACTGAACAAGTAGTGGAAAAGAGATGCACAAGAGTGAAGGCAATCCTAAGTGGACCATCAAGACTCCTCCAAAAATTGAAAAGGGAAGTAAAGTTGCTATCAAAAGAAACTTACGTGAAAGGTCACTTTGTAGTCCGTCACTATTATTGCAGATAAATCATATTAGAGCAACACAGACCTTTCAACAGGAAATACAAGATTAAATTATGTGCTGGTTAATAAATCTAGGGTATCTTTTTTAGAAGATGTATCCCTGAGTGATACCAATTTTTCCAAACCAAATTGGGTCATATAGCTCTTTACTTTTTATATTTTTATTGCTTTAGCATGTAGAAAGAAAGGAAGAAAAGACTCACTTTGCCAATTTAAAAAATACTACAAATTGGAAGACATTCAGGACACATTTCAACACGAATAGTATGACAGTAACTCATAATTTAAGAGTTGTAGATGCAGTTAATTCATCTTCTAGACCAAATTGTGAAATCAAAAGTTGCTGTAATTGTGTATGTGGTGATTCTGCATTTTTACACTGCCAATGCAAAGTTTTCTTGCAGTAGCCGAAATAGTTTGAAAACTTGATTGGCAATAACATGATCTAAATAGAAATAGTATTAACAATAATTATTTATTTGCACTTTTTAAACTGAGATTGTCTCACAGTATAAATTCACCATGTCAAAAAGGTTCAGAATTGTACTCCCATCCGAGCATTTTCAAAATGCTTTGCCATTTTTAATGCTGGAAATGTAATAGAATTATGATTACAAAAAGAGTTATTTAGAATAATGATATAAGAGGGGTCACATAATAGCTTTCTAATTCGGAATTGATCATTTGGATTCTGTAAATAAATGTAGGTCAAAATATGTAAAGGTCAAAGATATGCCTGATGACTACCAGTATCTTTCTCTGTCTCACTAATTTTCTCTCCCTCTCTCCAAGAAACTTAAAACTCCTTTAATCAGTAACAAACATTATTTGGATGATGAACGCTATGATTTCGGGGTTTTTTGAATGGTTAACTAAAAGATCAATTAGTAATTTAATATTATCTAAGCCTGATATACTTTTATGAACTTACATGGCAGGTGATAGTTGTGAGAATCAAAATCTTTACCAACTTTCAAAATTACAATCGGAAACAGTTATCCAAAAAAGCAACATTATAATTCCTCAACAATATAAATAAATCAAGGTAAGTTTTATATTACCCAAGTTACAAGGACCAGGAATTTTTAAAATTGTTTTTAATAGTATTAACAGTATTTAGTATTTTCTGAAGAGGTAAAGATAAAAATAAACAGCTCGGTCATCTGTAATCTTGAGAAGAACTATATTATTTTTTTACATTATTGATTCCTTCCTCAGTGATATTACTCAGTATTGTAAAGCCAAGTATAAATATTTTAAAAAAATAAATATTGACTTTGAAAAAAAAACCCATATTATTATATATTATTTCTCTAAGCACCATTAATAATACAAAGATCATTTTGTTTTGTTTCAGTCAAGAGTCCAATAATTTGCCAGGTCTATCTAGGTTCTGACAATATCTTTGCTTTATTTAATTCATTGGATATTCTCTATGAAGTACTTAACTGGAATGCTGTACCAATTTAGCAGACATAAAATTATTTATTAAGCTGCCTGCCATATCCATTTAAACATTCTCTAACTTTTCCCCCCACTTTGTCCTGCCTGGATTTGTTTATTTTTCTTTTCCGATGAACAAATTATTCCTTAAAACTTCCCAAACAAACATTAAGTGGGCAAAATGCCTGTGTATTAAAAAAAATGTTCAAACTCATCTCTCATTTGTTTTGTACAATGCAAAACTTTTAAAAATCATGTATTTAAACCTTTTGTGAGAAAAACAAGACTGCTTTTTTTTAGACTTAATAATTCTGCTGGAGTAAAATCTGATATTACAATAGCATTTGTATTGCAAAAGGATCTATCCTTTTAACTAAGGATTAAAATACTGAGAAGTCATACAAATATGCAATATGGAGTTGAACAAAGAAAAGCACGTTCTTACTGTGAAGGATTTAAAAATACTAAATATACACCAAATTACACTCCAATGTATAAACTCATAAGATTTCCATGTGTAGATATTAGATTTAGGTAGAATAGTTTTACAATATACCATTATAAGAGATGTTTAGATATATTTCATATTTCCATTAAATAGGCTCTGTAAATAGGTCACTTTACCTTATACATTTGTATTTCTTTTCAACAGTATTTCACTATTGGTGGACATTGTTAATCTGAATTTTCAAATTGAGTAATTCTTGTCATGTGAATCAGTGAACAAGGTTTCTAATTTCACCATTTGCCAAGTGAGAGCATCAAGTTTTTGCCTGAGCCCCAGAAAGCTCTGATTCCATAATATGCCAAATCAGTCAGTCTAAACGATTGTAAATAATGGAAAATGACTTTTCAAGTGATAAATGACTCCACATATTTTTTTTTGTAGTTATCATTTGTAGGTCAGGAATATATGAAGTCACAGTGAAACCCTCTGTATATTCTCCAGCTTGCTTGAGAAGCTATAGTTGCTACAATGAAAAGTGTGGGATCCTTGTTTTCTTTGTCTTCTTGATTTTAGATTTATAATTATGATGGAATTTAATCCTGATTCGCAGAAGGAGGGAGTGCATTCCAAAGAAACGAGACAATTCAGTTCAGACTTGTTTGAAGAAAAGAGAGTGAAGCTTGCTCCTCCTTAACAATTCCCAATATGCTTATGGGTGTGATAGTTTCCTTTAGTTTGGCAAGATTCTGTCTATAGCAAGGGTGTCGAACTTGTGGCCCACAGGCCAGATGCCTCACGCACTGACCACGCCTACCCCCAGTTTAGCGAAGGGGAGAAAAGTTGCGATACGTCACGTGATGACATGTCATTGCGAGTTTGGCACCCCTGGTCTATAGGTAAGGAAAAGTAAAATATGTTTGGAAAAATCACAAGATATCTTTCTTGATTTTGGGAAGCTGACAATATATTTTTTTTAAAGACACGGCAAACTAATCATTTAAAGGCAAAATAATTTTTTTCAACTACCGATTAAGCAACGCCCAATAAAAATAGCTGTCAATCTGGGAGACAACCTAATTTATGAGTTCAGCTGGCTAATAGAATTCTCAGAAATATATCTTTCACATTGTAAGGCCCAAATAATAGAAACTGCCCTATAGTAATATAAAATGCTGTTTAAGATGATTTTTAAAAAATTGTGTGGCATGCAAAAGCTGCTTACAGACTTAAAGCGATGCTCAATTATCTACTTCTCAAATGTTTTAAAAATCCTAGTTGTATATTTCAACTGAAGGGAGTAAATCAAAGAGGTAATAGAAGATCATGCTATTATACACAGAGATTTATGTTTCATTTGCCTGACCTTCTAAACAGGGCCAATTTACACATCCAATTCACAGGGTATTATAATAAAACAACTGACCAATCGCTTACAGTGACAATTCCAGGTCAAGTGCTAATTTGTTGCTAATAACAGTAAAAGGTTAGGCAGAATTCATAGATAATTTATATGTCCATGCTTCCAATCCCTCATGGGTTGGCTACATACATACATACCAATAGTGGGTTGCACAACTCGTCGCTACCTTTTCGCTCATGCGTGCACTTGCATGCTCATGCGATGATTCTGCGCATTCGCAGAAGCATCTGGTGTGGGTGGGCGGAACCTCTTGCTGCCGCCGCTACCGGTTCGCCGATCTGGGTAGAACCGATAGCAACCCGCCACTGATACATACATAACTAAATCTCTATCATGAATAGTTTTCTGAGTATTGGAGACATGATTTGTTATTCAGCTTATACAATATTCTTTTCACAGTTATGTGCCCTTTTATCAGTCTATAGCTGTTTTTCCTAATGGTATAATAGAAGTGAGCCTAGTTACTCCCTTCCAATTCTTTATTTTTATCTCCTTCTCAGGCAAAAAGTAAGGAGACTCTTGATAGATGCAATGGCTGCAGGTATTAAAATATTTTACGCACAGCTGTGTCCAGAGGCTTGTCTTCCTGCCTTATTTTCCATAAAAAGCAATTGTTCCCATGTAACCTTTCGTTTGCTAGAAAAGTTGACCTGAACAGCAAGATCTTTGTTCCATCTAACGGAAAAGAGTAATTTTGTTGAGCAATTGAGCAAAAACCTATATATGTTATACTAATTTGAAGATGCAGGATTGTCTGAAAGTGCTCCAGATATTACAATAACGGCCTTATAACTGCTTTGAGACCACTTTCTCACTAATAGTTGTACTGTGATTGTCACTGGGATCAAGTGGAGGGTAGTTCATGATCAAGAACAATTACATCTATTATATTGCTACTTCTATATAAAGAGCATTTTTTTCCATTGCTCCTCTGTGTAACATTTCTTCTTCTTCAGCTTACTTCGTAGCTCCATCCAGCTCTGTTTTTTCTTAAGATGCTCCTTGTTTGTTACACAGCAGTTGTTTCTTTTTTATTGCCTTTGTTGAATCTGTCCAGATCACCTAGCATTTCCTGCTTGCTGCCCCAGTTATGAGTCCCAGAATGTGGGAGAGTGGTAGATTTTCCAAACTTATCCAGGATCTGTACCTACCCAACTATTGCGACCCCACTTTTGAACTGGAAAAGCTTTATTACCATGAATAGTGAGGCAAAAAGGCAAAAAGGACCTCTTTTGTGGACAAAAGCAAAGGAACAACAGAGAACATTTTGCAGTAAGGTGGATGCGTAGTCACAGGGACAAATCTTAGTAAAGCAAAGCAAAATCTTAGGAAAAAGTTATAGCAATAGCACTTAGGCTTAAATACCACTTCGCGGTACTTTACAGCCTGTGCGATGGGGTTTAAATAATTTAACAATCGATTCTCTGCCCTAATGACCAGCTGTCTGGGTGTGGCTGGGTGGTCATGGCCAGGGGGTGTGACAGCACTCAGCCTCCTGCCGCACTCTGCCAGCCAAAATGGGGCACTGGGATCGCTTACAGGCGATCGCGCGCCCCGAGCCCTCAAACTTCTCCCGTTCCCCGGATGGTCAGGATCCTCAGGGCCCTGGCCTTCGGCTGATGTTATGCAATGCACGGTCCGTGGCCAATAAGGCCCCCCTAATTCACGATCTTATTCAGGGGTGCGCGGACCTTATGGGCGCATGGAGACCTGGTTGGGCCCAGAAGGCGTGCCCTTGTTCAGATGTGCCCACGGGTTTCCGAGCATTTCATCAGCCGAGGGCCAGGTAGGGGTGGTGGGGTGGCGGTTGTGATTAGAGAGAGTCTAGAGCCGAGGAGACCACTGTACCTCAGATTGCGGGTGCGAATCCCTCTTTGTGAGATGGGGTCATAGATGTCAGATGGGCTTGCTGGTCGTACCTGGCTCCTTGCTACGTGACAGCTGCCCTGCCCGAGCTCCTGGAGGTGCTTGCTGGGGTGGCAGTTGAGACCCCCAGACTTTTAGTCGTGGGGGACTTTAACTTGCCATCGTCCGGCTCGTCATCGACGGTAGCTCGGGGGTTCATGGCTTCCATGGCGGCCTTGGGCCTGACCCAAGTAGTTGATGGCCCTACTCACGTTGGGGTGGCACTCTGGACTTGATTTTGTCTCTGGTCAGTGGTTGAGAGATCTGGACTTAAAGGAAATAGTCATTGAACCTTTGTCAGGGACAGATCACTCCCTCCTTCGCCTGGACTTTCTGACCGCCATTCACCACCGCAGGGAGACGGAGCCGACACGTTGGTTCCGTCCCAGGCGCCTGATGGACCCGGAGGGGTTCCGGACGGAGCTTGGGCCATTTCCTGAGGGTCTGGCACACGGCTCGGCTGAGGAACTTGTTGCGGCCTGGGAACGGGCGCGGCGGGGCCTTAGACCGGTCGTGCCTTTGCGACCTCTGACCCAGCGCGGGTCCCAACCAGCCCCTTGGTTCTCCGAGGAGCTGAGAGGATGAAGCGCCAGAGAGGACGCCGAGAGAGTGCCTGGAGGTCTAGCCGTACAGAAGCTGATCGGACACTAGTGAAGTCCTATACTAGGGGTTACCTAGTGGCAATGAGGGAAGCGAGGCGTACTTACGCCTCCTCCCTCATTGCATCGGCAGATAACCGCCCAGCCGCCCTGTTTGGGTGACCCGCTCCCTCCTACATCAGGGGAGCGGGATGACCCGATGCAGGGACGTGCTGAGAGTTTAACGGTTATCTATACGATAAAATCGCTCAGCTTCGGGATGGTTTGGACCAAGATTGCGGTGATACGGGTGAGACGGCTGAGGCGGTCTTGGTGACATTGTATGGGATGAGTTTGACCCTGTCGCTCCCGAGGACATGGACAGGTTGTTGGGGAGGCTGAATGCCACCACATGTTTACTGGACCCGTGCCCCTCCTGGTTGGTGCTGGCCACGCAGGAGGTGACACGAGGCTGGCTCCAGGCGATTACGAGCGCTTCTTTGGTGGAGGGAGTCTTTCCGGCCGCCTTGAAAGAGGCGGTGGTGAGGCCCCTCCTCAAGAAGCCTTCCCTGGACCCGGCTGTTTTAGGTAATTATCGTCCGGTCTCCAACCTTCGCTTCGTGGCATATCAGTTTCCCTTGCACCTGGATGAAACTGTCTATCTAGACCCGTTCCAGTCCGGTTTCCGACCCGGTTACAGCACGGAGACGGCTTTGGTCGCGTTGGTGGATGATCTCTGGAGGGCCAGGGATAGGGGTTGTTCCTCTGCCCTGGTCCTATTAGACCTCTCAGCGGCTTTCGATACCATCGACCATGGTATCCTGCTGCGCTGATTGGAGGATTGGGAGTGGGAGGCACCGTTTATCGGTGGTTCTCCTCCTATCTCTCCGACCGGTCGCAGTCGGTGTTGACAGGGGCAGAGGTCGGCCCGGGCGCCTCACTTGTGGGGTGCCGCGGGGTCGATTCTCTCGCCTTCTGTTCTTTATCTACATGAAGCCGCTGGGTGAGATCATCAGTGGTTTCGTGTGAAGTACCAGCTGTATCGGATGACACCCAGCTGTTCTTTTCTACACCGGCCCACCCCAACGAAGCTATCGAAGTGCTGTCCCGGTGTCTGGAGGCCGTACGGGCCTGGATGGGGAGAAACAGGCTCAAGCTCAATCCCTCCAAGACAGAGTGGCTGTGGATGCCGGCATCCCGGTACAGTCAGCTAAATCCGCGGCTGACCATCGGTGGCGAGTCATTGGCCCGATGGAGAGGGTGCGCAACAGGCGTCCTCCTGGATGAGCGGCTGTCTCTAGAAGATCATTTGACGGCCGTCTCCAGGAGAGCGTTCTACCAGGTTCGCCTGGTGCGCCAGTTGCGCCTTTCTGGACCGGGAGGCCCTATGCACGGTCACTCACGCCCTCGTGACGTCTCGCCTGGATTACTGCAACGCCTCTACATGGGGCTCCCTTGAAGGGCATCCGGAGGCTACAGTTAGTCAGAATGCGGCTGCGCGGGTGATAGATGGAGCCCTCGTGGCTCCCGTGATAACACCCATCCTGCGCAGGCTGCACTGGCTACCTGTGGCCTTCGGGTGCGCTTCAAGGTTTTGGTGACCACCTTTAAAGCGCTCCATGGCATAGGGCCGGGTTATCTGGGACCGCCTACTGCGACCAGATACCTCTCACCGACCCGTGCGCTCTCACAGGGAGGGACTCCTCAGGGTGCCGTCAGCTAGGCAGTGTCGTCTGGCGACGCCCAGGGGAAGGGCCTTCTCTGTGGGGGCTCCCGCCCTCTGGAACGAGCTCCCCCCAGGACTCCGTCAACTTCCGGACCTTCGTACCTTCCGTCGCGAGCTCAAGACACATTTATTCATCTGTGCAGGACTGGCTTAGATTTTAAATTTTATAGGGGTTTTAAATTGATTTTAATATTTATATTTCTATTTTTAATGATAGGGCATTGGAATAAGTTTTTTAAAGATTATTTTAATTTTGTGTATCGATGTTTTATATGCCTGTGAACCGCCCTGAGTCCTTTGGGAGATAGGGCGGTATATAAATTTAAATAATAATAATAATAATAATAATAATTACAAAATGTGGGCTTTGCTTTGTGACATCCAGATCCAGAGGTGTGATCTGCACAGAAAATACACTTTTGTTTGGTTATGAAGAAATATCCTCAAAGTCAGATGTACACTAAATGTAGACTAGTTACACATCTCCCCAGCAAACAGAAGATTTTGAAGCTCCAGGTAAAGAGGGTTCATTTTAGGATGAGTAACCACAGTTTGCATGTTGGAGGTTCCTAAAGGAATGCTGGGAAACTCTGTATTTTAAAGAACTTTTGAAGGAGGAGTGCAGAATAGCCCTTCTCTGCCTGAGGCTGTAGAGACCCGGCACCAATTAAAACATTTTAGGTGAAGCAACTGATCAACACTGACAGGATAAGCCACTAGTATATGAAAATAAGAGCAAACTCCATTCCCTTCTGGTACTGATGATGTTACCTAGTTTGGTAATGAAACATCTGCAAGAAAACCATCAAGCTCAGAGAGCACCAAGGAACCCACAGTTCAACCTGAGCTACTCTTCTATCGATAAACACTTTTTGGTTAGAGGGATTCAGAGCCTGCATTATATGAGATGGCTCCCAGTGGATTTCATTCTAAATTTTGATATGATTTCTGTAAATAAGGAATGTAGAATTATAATGGCTGAGTATTTGATCCTTCGTACATCAAAAAATACAAAGCTAAGGGATAAACAAATAAAAAACAGATCTGAAAAAAAGAAAAGGCTCAGGAAAGAAAAAGAGTGAAAGTGTAAGAAAGAAAGAGGAAAAGAAGGAAAACTGAAAAAGAATGACTTCCAACTTTCTTTGGTACAGATATAATGAGGACCCAGATTGTTGGGGGCAATAAGTTGACTTTGTATATAATATACAAATGGATGAAGACTATTGCTTGACATAGTGTAAGCCACCCTGAGTCTTCGGAGAAGGGCAGGATATAAATGCAAATAAATTTTTTTTAAAAAGTCAATGGGAAAGCCAGATTCACTTAAGAACCGTGTTACTAATTTAACACCTGCAGTGATTCACTTAACGGTGGCAAGAGAGATCGTAAAATGGGGCAAAATTCACTTAACAAGGGCGGGATATAAATGCAAATTAAAAAAAAAATAAGTAAAAAAATATATCAAACTCTTACTCTAAGATTAACATTGGTCTACATTATTTCCCTAATCCCTTATTTAATCATCAAAGCACTGATCAACTTTTAATTTCAGTTTCTCACAAAAAGTCTAGTAATGGTTCATATTGCTTTAATCACTATTTGTTGACGACATCACAACTGATTTATTTAATTGCATCAAACTCTAAATAAAACAGGAATGGAAAATCCTAAACTCTAGTGTAGACCCATGCTTCTCAACTTTGGCAACTTTAAGGTACATGGACTTCAATTCCCAGTATTCCCCAGGCAGCATGAAGTTGGCTCATCTTAAACTTGCCAAGACTGATCTACAGATAGGGATTTTTCCATTCCTCTTTTACTGGTTCCTACTTACTTATGAGCAATCGTAATGCAAAATGCCTATTCCCAACTCACCCCACAGTAATGATCATGCAAAATCCCATTCCCAACTCACCCTAGAGCAGCGGTTTTAGGCCTGGAAAGCTTCCTGCACCAACCTGGAAGCCATAATGGTGTATGCGGGGGGACTCCTGGGAGGGCCAGGGCAGGGCGGATGGGGCCAGCCAGAGGTGGGATTAGCCGGTTCTCCAAACTGGGCAAAAAGTTAACAACCAGTACGTCTGAACCGATGCGAACCAGCTGAATACCACCTCTGTTTAAGTGGTTTACAGAGTCAGTATATTGCCCCCCAAAATCTGGGTCCTCATTTTACTGACCTCGGAAGGATGGAAGGCTGAGTCAACCTGTCAGGATCGAACTCCTGGCAGTCGACAGAATTAGCCTGCAATACTACATTCTAACCACTGTGCCACCACAACTCATGTCTAAAAACTGTATATTCATTAATTTCTTTTATGATTTCAAGTCAGTTTTTGATTCCTGGTAACTGTTTTAGCTCCTTTTTAGGCTCCTAGAAAAAGTGCCTGGCCCAACCAAGCTAGCTTTATGCCTAAGATGGGGAGAGAATTTTCTCCTGGTTTCCAGCTTGACGCTTTCCCCAGTACACCAACCTGCATTTTTATGAATTCACTTCCTCCACAACCATGTCAGTGATATTGAAGGGAGTAAAAAAAAAAAAGGCAATCACAACTAAATAATCAAAGTCCCTCACCATTTGAGTGTACATCCCAGTTGGGTTTTGGTTTCAGGGCTATAATGGCCATCTTCATTTTTTTGCCTGATTCTCACAGATGACTCTGATAATGGCCATTTTTACTGTTGCATCTGAAATATTTATGTAGTCCTAGAGCAGGGATGTCCAAACTTGGCCCCTTGAAGAGTGGTGGACTTCAACTCCCAGAATTCCCCAGCAAGCAACTTGCTCATGTTTATAGCTCATGCTGGCTGGGGAATTCTGGGAGTTGAAGTCCACCATTCTTCAAAGGGCCAAGTTTGGACACCCCTGTCCTAGAGGTTAAAAAAAAAACTATTGATTTTTTTCCCCTGCTGCCATAAGAGCCGTGATGGCACAGTCAGAAAACTGTTTCATAGTTCACCAACAATCCGAGTCCCAAACCAATTGGCTCGTTCAAAACATATCTCTAAGTCACTTACTGATATTATTATATCTCCATTTTATTTTTCCATTACAAAGCTCACATTTAATTCTCATGGATTCTCCACAGCTGGATTTTTATCTAGCTTGCTGCAGTTCATTCAACATCTATCATCCACATATAGTTTTGACAAGCTGAAATATTGAGTTTCATCTTACAGAATAATTTAGGCATCACGTAATACTTGTCCAACTGATTGGGTGTTGTATTAGCTGCAAAAGGATACACTAAGATTATGCTTCATGTAGCATTCTTGACAATTAAGTCCTAATAATTGCCAATGAGTAGTTGGGGCTTGGGGAGGTTCTATTTTTTAAGCAGCTCAGAGAACTGTCATCTGTTCTGTATTAGGAGTGCAATCTTGCACTTCATTAAAAATTGCTCTTTGCCGTAATGATATAGCTTTGGTCATTTTCCAGGGAAATTTAATTTACAATGCAACCTTATATTGATTATAACATTTTGATTATAACCTTGTATAACCTGTTTTATTTGTATTTGGCAGGGGCACTTTAATTTTCTGATAGAGTGTGTCTACTTTATATTCTTTGCCAAAAGCTTGAAGAGCTGCTTTTAAATATTAAAACAGAGTATACAATAATATGCATCAAAAACAAAATAGCAATTGAATATCAGCACAATATAAAACTGATTTCTTAAAAGATTTAAACGAGTCATTAAGGAAAATCAAGAAAATGCCAAACATTCCTTTGAAAAGAATCTACTACTACTACTACTACCATCCAGGGGTGAAATCCAGCAGGTTCTGACAGGTTCTGGAGAACCAGTAGCAGAAAGTTTGAGCAGTTCGGAGAACCAGTAGCAGAAATTTTGGGTAGGTCAGAGAACCGGCAAATACCACCTCTGGCTGGCCCAGAGTGGGCTAGGAATGGAGATTTTGCAATATCCTTCTCCCAGGAGTGGGAAGGGAATGGGGATTTTGCAGTATCCTTTTCCTGGAGTGAGGTGGGAATGGAGATTTTGCAGTATCCTTCCCCTGCCACGCCACGCCACCAAGCTATGCCCAACCAAGCCACACCATGCCCACCCGGCCACACCCACAGAACCAGTAGTAAAAAAATTTAGATTTCACCACTGCTACTACCATACTGCTACATAAATAGTAGAAGTAGCAGTAGTACTGCTGCTGTTGCTACTATTTAAGCCTGCTACTTTCTATTAAATGGACTTCATGTGGCTCATGTAAGATGCATCCCGTCCAATCATCAACAATGTATTCCCCCTCCCAATGTATTAAAATTTTAGCCTAAAATAAACCTAAATAAAATAAACACATAAAAGCTGCATAACAACAGCACAACCATAAAAGGCAACCTTCTCCAAAATGGTTGTCCTCCAGACACCCTTCCTGGACTGATCTTAATGACCAAATAGGAGAAATATCTTAATAATTAGGGTTAAACAGCATGCCCATGTTCCCGTTCTTTGGAGTCCTTCCACTTCAACACTTTTTAGAGCTGTACAGATAAGAGTTTTTATTTCATTGGTTGTATGCAGCCCAAGCATTTCCCTACCCCTTTGCATTCCTCGTGTAGAACAACATGGCATCAGGAAAGAACACTCTTCTTATCTATTTTTGATCATTTCTTTTTTGCAGGAAAATGGGCAGTGGTGAAATCCAATTTTTTTTACTACAGGTTCTGTGGGCCTGGCTTAGTGGGCGTGGCTTGGTAGGCATGGCAGGGGAAGGATACTACAAAATCCCCATTCCCTCCCCACTCCCAGGGGAAGGATATTGCAAAATCTACACTCCCACCCCTCTCTGGGGCCAGCCAGAGATGGTATTTGCCAGTTCTCCGAACTACTCAAAATTTCCGCTACCGGTTCTCCAGAACCTGTCAGAACCTGCTGGATTTCACCCCTGAAAATGAGCTTACATACCTTTTTAATGTATGAGTAGCCAAATCTGATACTTGGTTTGCTACAATGTATGCCTTCCAGGAGATAGAAAGAGAACCTAAGCCTCACAAGGAGTTGAATAACTTTACTTTTACTTTACTTATTTTTTATTACTTTATTTATTTTATTTCCCAGCTTCATTGTTTGGTTTTTTTACAAATAACTCAAGGTGATGAACATACCCAACGCACCTTCTTTCCCCTATTTTTCCCACAACAACAACCCTGTGAGATGAGCGAAGCTGAGAGAGAATGAGTGACTGGCCCAACTGGCTTTCATGGCTAAGGTAGGACTTGAACTCACAGCCTCCTGCTTTCTAGTGTAATGCCTTAACTACTAGACCCTAACTGGTTCATGAAACCTGAATGCCAACAGGCATCAAATGCAGAAGTCAGGGAGGAGACTAAATGAAATCAATAGGATAACATTTGATAATGCACTCATGGGGTAGTTTTTGAGGTCATGCTGAGCCATGATTTAATGAATAAATGACAAGTTTAAAACAATATACTGCCATAATCCATGCTTTATAAACCACAAAAGCTAGGATTCACCCAACGAACTATGTAAAAAACCAAGCAAACAACATTTTGAGTTAGCATGATGCATATATCTGGCCAGATATTTACTTGGAGATTCCAATTTATGTAGTTTTGTTTAAATATTTGCTCTTACAAGCCGGGGTTGGCTTATATCTGGTCTGAATTCTTCCAGCAGATTCTTGGCTCCTGCATTTAGTGAACATTTGAGTAAGTCTCCCTCAGTTGTCCTAATTTCCCTTCTCCAATAGATGTCTTTCAACTCTTGAAATAATGTCTTCAATCGTTTGTTTTACATCATTTTTCTTAGTTGAGAAAAAGGTAGGCCGATGCACATAGAGATCATTGGAGATAAATTTGAAAGAAAAAAAAAAGCATGGGATGAAATGAAACAGGATGAGATTCACATAAACAACTGAATAAGACAGGCGTCTGACTAAAGATGAAACTTTAGTCAGTGCCAGTAATGGAAATGGATTGCAAAAGGAAAAAGGGGGAAGGGAAAGCAACAACATGTTTATCCTGAGGCCAGAGAGGAAGTTATATTGTCTTAAATGATCTGGACTCCAGGAAAGAGTGAGCTCAATTTTAAAGTCATTTATTTTTTAAATTCAGTTATAGTATCTTAAAGGCCAGCAAGGAGTCATTCGGTCTTCAGTAATGGAAACGTGTGCATACAGAACCAAGACAACAGAACCAACTATCTTACAAACAACTTGGTATATTCAAACATTTTAATTTTTATCCTTGATCAGATGACCAATAATACATTTGGTCATCGTTTGAGAGACACATTTCTTTATCTAAACTTTATCTTCTGACTTCCTGCCACTTCCTCACTGACTAGGGAATTGGCAGGGAGCAATGAAAATGACAGTCACATAATGGAAGCCAGGGGTGAAATCCAGCAAGTTCTGACAGGTTCTGGACAACCGGTAGTGGAAAATTTGAGCAGTTCGGCGAACCGGCAAATAAGAGTGGGAATAGAGATTTTGCAATATCCTTCCCCCAGGAGTGGGGAGGGAATGGGGATTTTGCAGTATCCTTCCCCTGCCACACCCACCAAGCCACACTAGTGTTGTGACCCAGACCCAAGTAGGTAGCAACAAACTCAGTCCGTGATAAAATAAACTTTATTCAAACAGCTGGGAATTACTTCATTCCCAGCATCGTGTAACTCAAAATAAAACAAAGGCCTCACAAATACACATTCTTCAGTTATCATAAACCTGAGTCCAATTAGGCAAACTGCCAAAGGCCCTTCCTGATAAATGTCCAGAAGTCAGAGCAGAGAATGGAGCAAAGAAGGCAGTTACAACGTTTTTTTCCAGCAAGCTGAAACACCGGTGCTGGTCTTGTTTTAAAGCTTATGGGAGGGGCCAATCATCTCTTGGCCCTACTCCTGAGTTGTCCTCTCTGCTTGAGCTGCTCTTGCCTTTTGCAGCTCTTCTCATGCGAGCATTAGGAACAGGCTCCTCCAGTTCCTCTTCCTCACTATTATCAGTCTCTGGAGGCTCTGGAGTCCAAACCTCACTTCCCGATGGCCCTGGCCTCACCTCCACCTCATCACTGTCCGATTCCATTGTCAGCACCATAGACTGCTGACAGACCACAACACTATCCCTCACCGCAGGGCCCTTCCCCCGGGGCTGACGATCCGGATGCGGCCGGGACAGGAATTGGTCATGGAAGGCTTTCATTAAGGCAGGTGCATGCACAGAGGTTGCATCCTCCCAGGTGAAGTCCTCAAGCCCATACCCCTTCCATTCAACAAGATACTGGAACCGTCCTTAAGGGCTGCCTCATTCCAGGCTGAATCCTGGCTAAGCAGCCGAAACTCACTGATATATTCCTGCAGTGGTTTCCGGTCCTGCTTCGGGGTCTACAGTCATCTAGTGGCAGTCTGCATTTTGATAGGGTCCTCATACATCCGTCTGAGATGATCACAAAAACCCCTGAAATCATCCAACAGAGGACTATCCTGCACCAGCAGGGGCGTGGCCCAGCGAACTGCAGAGCCTGAAAGCAGGCTGAGTACAAACCCCACTTGATCTCAGTCAGTGGGAAAGTCCTCCCTTTTCAGGCTGATAAAAAGCCGGCATTGTCCCATAAAAGCAGGAAACATGGCTTGAGTACCATCACACTTGCCTGGCATGGCAATATGACCTCTTCTACGGAGAGAGGGAGAAGCTGAAGCTTGGAACTGAGCCATCTGTTGCAGATAACAAAGCTACTTGCTTCTGAAGCTGCTCATTCACGGCACGGAGCTCCTCCATTGTTAGAGGTTTGTTGACTACTTCTCCTCATGGGCCGGAAAACAAACTGTTGTGACCCAGACCCAGGTAGGTAGCAACAAACTCAGTCCATGATAAAATAAACTTTATTCAAACAGCTGGAAATTACTTCATTCCCAGTGTCGTGTAACTCAAAATAAAACAAAGGTCTCACAAACACACATTCTTCGGTTATCACAAACCTGAGTCCAATTAGGCAAACTGCCAAAGGCCCTTCCTGATAAATGTCCAGAAGTCAGAGCAGAGAATGGAGCAAAGAAGGCAGCTACAGCGTTGTTTTCCGGCAAGCTGAAACACCGGTGCTGGTCTTGTTTTAAAGCTTATGGGAGGGGCCAATCATCTCTTGGCCCTACTCCTGAGTTGTCCTCTCTGCTTGAGCTGCTCTTGCCTTTTGCAGCTCTTCTCATGCGAGCATTAGGAACAGGCTCCTCCAGTTCCTCTTCCTCACTATTATCAGTCTCTGGAGGCTCTGGAGTCCAAACCTCACTTCCCGATGGCCCTGGCCTCACCTCCACCTCATCACTGTCCGATTCCATTGTCAGCACCATAGACTGCTGACAGACCACAACACTATCCCTCACCGCAGGGCCCTTCCCCCGGGGCTGACGATCCGGATGCGGCCGGGACAGGAATTGGTCATGGAAGGCTTTCATTAAGGCAGGTGCATGCACAGAGGTTTCATCCTCCCAGGTGAAGTCCTCAAGCCCATACCCCTTCCATTCAACAAGATACTGGAACCGTCCTTAAGGGCTGCCTCATTCCAGGCTGAATCCTGGCTAAGCAGCCGAAACTCACTGATATATTCCTGCAGTGGTTTCCGGTCCTGCTTCGGGGTCTACAGTCATCTAATGGCAGTCTGCATTTTGATAGGGTCCTCATACATCCGTCTGAGATGATCACAAAAACCCCTGAAATCATCCAACAGAGGACTATCCTGCACCAGCAGGGGCGTGGCCCAGCGAACTGCAGAGCCTGAAAGCAGGCTGAGTACAAACCCCACTTGATCCCAGTCAGTGGGAAAGTCCTCCCTTTTCAGGCTGATAAAAAGCCGGCATTGTCCCATAAAAGCAGGAAACATGGCTTGAGTACCATCACACTTGCCTGGCATGGCAATATGACCTCTTCTACGGAGAGAGGGAGAAGCTGAAGCTTGGAACTGAGCCATCTGTTGCAGATAACAAAGCTACTTGCTTCTGAAGCTGCTCATTCACGGCACGGAGCTCCTCCATTGTTAGAGGTTTGTTGACTACTTCTCCTCATGGGCCGGAAAACAAACTGTTGTGACCCAGACCCAGGTAGGTAGCAACAAACTCAGTCCATGATAAAATAAACTTTATTCAAACAGCTGGAAATTACTTCATTCCCAGTGTCGTGTAACTCAAAATAAAACAAAGGTCTCACAAACACACATTCTTCGGTTATCACAAACCTGAGTCCAATTAGGCAAACTGCCAAAGGCCCTTCCTGATAAATGTCCAGAAGTCAGAGCAGAGAATGGAGCAAAGAAGGCAGCTACAGCGTTGTTTTCCGGCAAGCTGAAACACCGGTGCTGGTCTTGTTTTAAAGCTTATGGGAGGGGCCAATCATCTCTTGGCCTTACTCCCGAGTTGTCCTCTCTGCTTGAGCTGCTCTTGCCTCCAATTCCTCTTTCCAGTTCTCTCCTCCAGTTCCTCTTCCTCACTATTATCAGGCTCTGAAGGCTCTGGAATCCACACCTCACTTCCCGATGGCCCTGGCCTCACCTCCGCCTCATCACTGTCCGATTCCATTGCCAGCATCATAGGCTGCTGACGGACCACAACACTATCCCTCACCGCAGGGCCCTTCCCCCGGGGCTGACGATCCGGATGCGGCCGGGACAGGAATTGGTCATGGAAGGCTTTCATTAAGGCAGGTGCATGCACAGAGGTTTCATCCTCCCAGGTGAAGTCCTCAAGCCCATACCCCTTCCATTCAACAAGATACTGGAACCGTCCTTAAGGGCTGCCTCATTCCAGGCTGAATCCTGGCTAAGCAGCCGAAACTCACTGATATATTCCTGCAGTGGTTTCCGGTCCTGCTTCGGGGTCTACAGTCATCTAATGGCAGTCTGCATTTTGATAGGGTCCTCATACATCCGTCTGAGATGATCACAAAAACCCCTGAAATCATCCAACAGAGGACTATCCTGCACCAGCAGGGGCGTGGCCCAGCGAACTGCAGAGCCTGAAAGCAGGCTGAGTACAAACCCCACTTGATCCCAGTCAGTGGGAAAGTCCTCCCTTTTCAGGCTGATAAAAAGCCGGCATTGTCCCATAAAAGCAGGAAACATGGCTTGAGTACCATCAAACTTGCCTGGCATGGCAATATGATATCTTCTACGGAGAGAGAGGAGAAGCTGAAGCTTGGAACTGAGCCATCTGTTGCAGATAACAAAGCTACTTGCTTCTGAAGCTGCTCATTCACGGCACGGAGCTCCTCCATTGTTAGAGGTTTGTTGACTACTTCTCCTCATGGGCCGGAAAACAAACTGTTGTGACCCAGACCCAGGTAGGTAGCAACAAACTCAGTCCATGATAAAATAAACTTTATTCAAACAGCTGGAAATTACTTCATTCCCAGTGTCGTGTAACTCAAAATAAAACAAAGGTCTCACAAACACACATTCTTCGGTTATCACAAACCTGAGTCCAATTAGGCAAACTGCCAAAGGCCCTTCCTGATAAATGTCCAGAAGTCAGAGCAGAGAATGGAGCAAAGAAGGCAGCTACAGCGTTGTTTTCCGGCAAGCTGAAACACCGGTGCTGGTCTTGTTTTAAAGCTTATGGGAGGGGCCAATCATCTCTTGGCCTTACTCCCGAGTTGTCCTCTCTGCTTGAGCTGCTCTTGCCTCCAATTCCTCTTTCCAGTTCTCTCCTCCAGTTCCTCTTCCTCACTATTATCAGGCTCTGAAGGCTCTGGAATCCACACCTCACTTCCCGATGGCCCTGGCCTCACCTCCGCCTCATCACTGTCCGATTCCATTGCCAGCATCATAGGCTGCTGACGGACCACAACAACTATGCCCACCAAGCTACGCCCACAGAACCGATAGTAAAAAAATTTGGCTTTCACCAGTGATAGAAGCTGACCATGGCAACATGGTGGTGGTGCCGCAACACAGCAGCATTGAAGCAGCCAGGCCTTTTTGCCAAATTCAATCCCATAGGAGTCATGGGTCCCAAATTTTGGACACATGCTGTAAGTTAACTCTACTGAAGTTCTTTGATTCAGAAATGGTAACCCTCTGATGCGCTGTTTCGCCCAATTGAAGATTTCAAACAATCAAACAGACACAAGAGTTTCAGTAGAATATAGATGAATATAGATGAGTTCATTGGATGTTGCTGGAATATCTAGGAACACTTCCTGGGTTGTTGGGGAGAAGTAATTCAGTGGAAGATTGATGCTTTTAGTACAATTAAATCTGGAGATATGCTGATTCTCACAAGGAGCTGGAAGAGCAAAAATGGTGATGTAAGCACATCGATGCTACAATTTACATAATCACATCAGTCACCCCATGAAAGTACAAAATTGTGCTGTTTGTTTGATGATGTCACTGCATATGTGGCATATTGGTGTCACTGCAATTTGATGTGGAAGCTGTAGGCCTTTGGGTCTCTTATTTAAGGGAGTAAATAAGGCTGCTAGAATAGAACTGAGAGGAGAGATTCTTTTGTTTTTTTAATTAAAGTTTTATTAAACATAAAAATTAATGTAAACGAATAAAAAGAAAAAGAAAGAATTTCAAATTTCCTTTGTAGCAAATATCAATACAATTACAAAATTACCTCTAACCCTATGATTACAAATATTTTTTCTAATGGTATTACTCTTTCCTCCCCACCAAAAAATCAAACCACAAACATTTGTGCATTTTTCTGTTTCATGCAAAAAGTCTATAAGAGATTTTCAATCAACCATAAGTGTAATTATTGTTTTTGTCTCTACTCAAAGCAGTTAATTTAGCCATCTCTGCAAGCTCCATCATCTTCACCAACTATTTCTTTGGTGTAGGTACTGTTAAGCCTTTCCACTTTTGAGCATATAATAGTCTCATTGCAGTTATCACATATGAAAGCAAAGTTCTGTGACATCTTTTAGTTGCTTGCCCATTAATCTCAAAAGTAAAGTCTCTGGTTTCAGTTATAACTTAAAAAACCAACCTGTCTTCCATTGAGGACCTGTATACTGCACGAATCAAAAAGAGGGGTATGAAAATATTTACAGATTCCTCACATCCTGGACATAAACTGTTTCAACTCCTACCCTCAAAAACGACGCTATAGAGCACTGCATACCAGAACAACTAGACACAAGAATAGTTTTTTCCCGAATGCCATCACTCCGCTAAACAAATAATTCCCTCAGCACTGTCAAACGATGTATTAAGTCTGTACTATTATTAATCTTCTCATCATTTCCACCATCCATCTCCTTCCACTTATTACTGTAACTTTGTTGCTTGTATCTTTACGATTTATACTGATATTGTTTCCTGATTGCTTATTTATAGCCTATGACTATCATTAAGTGTTGTATCATTAAGTGTTAAATTTGTAACCTATGATTATCATTAAGTGTTGCACTTGATGAAGGTATCTTTTCTTTTATGTACACTGAGAGCGTATGCACCCAGACAAATTCCTTGTGTGTCCAATCACACTTGGCCAATAAAAAATTCTATTCTATTCTGTAAAAAAAACTTTAAAATCTTCTTAATTGATGCATGTGTTTGTATCCAAAATGATTCAGCATTTTAAAAATGTCCACCAAACATGATAAAATGTTACTTCAGGTTGTTCACATTTCGAAAGACATTTCCTTGACAATTTCTTGCTGACAAATTCCAACGATACCTCATTTTATAAAAATTCTTTTTACAGCTAAAAAACATAATGTGCAATCCTTTCAACTGCACATTTTCCCACTGGTCAATTTGTGTATCACAGCCAAAATGTTTAGCTGATTTTATCACACATTCTTTCACTTGTTCGTCTTCTGTCTCATATTTCAGTAAAAGTGCATACATTTTAGCAACAATATGTTCATATGAGTACGTAATTCTCTTCCAAATTCAGTCTTACTTTGTTCAAAACCACAAATCTTTTAACCACTTTAAACCCTTCTGTTCATTGTATATAAGAAAAACATAGGCAAGAATATCCTCGAGAGGAGAGATTCTCAAGGACTACAGTGCAAACAAGGTATTTGGTCTAATGCCTGGCTAAAAAGCAGGAGACCGTGAGTTCTAGTTCTGCCTTAGGCATGAAAGCCAGCTGGCTGACTTTGGGCAAATCATTTCATCTCAGGCTAACGCACTTCATGGGGTTGCTGTTGTAGAGGACGGAGAGTATTAGATATGTTTGCGACCTTGATTTATTTAAAAAAACAACAACAACTGCTGGACCAAACTGGCTCTGCTAATTCCTGAAATAGTGGAATCCTCCCTTTTTTAATAGTAGATCCCATTCTATTTTCTGTTAATCCTTGTGGTAGTAGATCATTCCATGCTCTTTTCTTCTTATGTTATGTATTTGTAATAAGAGGTGGGTTTCAGCAGGTTCTGACCAGTTCTGGGGAACCGGTGGAGGAAATTTTGAGAAGTTCGGAGAACTAGTAAATACCACCTCTGACCGCCCCCGTCCCCATCTATTCTCTGCCTCCCGAGTCCTAGCTGATCAGGAGGAAATGGGGATTTTGCAGTAACCTTCTTCCCCTGGAGTAGGGATGGAATGGAGATTTTACAGTATCCTTCCCCTGCCATGCCCACCAAGCCACGTCCACAGAACCGGAAGTAAAAAAATTTGAAACCCACCACTGATTTGTAAGTAAAGTAGACCATACTATTAGTACTCATTCTCCTCATACACACTGGTTCCAAAACCCAATGGAAAGGGCCTGATTCTATCTAGCACTATCCCAGAGTAGCAAATACAGACAAAAGCCAACAGATTGGGGGAGAGGTTGATTCCCTTTGCATCTTAAGAATGCTTGTCTTCAGCAATTGCATCATGGGATTTGTTATCATCAGAACCAAGGCCTTGAAAAATAAAATTAAGAGAGGTGGTGAGGAATCATCTGTCAGTGTCCCTTTCAAAGCATGGTTGCAATTCTGTTTAATCTTCTGCAAAAAAATAATAATAATAAATCACTGTCTATGTGACCAACTAAAAAGGTTGCCTTATGAACGTCTTTAAGGAAATGGTACACACCCTGACAGGAAGAGTTGGCTATTTTGAGACTTCCTTTAATCATTCTGAACTTTGACATTTCTTTCAGTCTCTAACTATGCTGTGCTACTCTGGAGCCTGGGATGGATATGACTCAGCAGGGCAAATTCTTCCAGCATTGCCCCAGGTCTGTGGTTGAACATCTGCAAGTAAACATATCAAGTAGGGAGGAACTCACCTATAATAAGACTTTTGTTCATAAGCATTCCTAAAACCTTTTATTCACTTTAAACCAGGGGTGTCCAAACTTGGCCCCTTGAAGAGTGGTGGACTTCAACTCCCAGAATTCCCCAGCCAGCATGAGCTATAAATATGAGCAAGTTGCTGGCTGGGGAATTTTGGGAGTTGAAGTCCACCACTCTTCAAAGGGCCAAGTTTGGACATCCCTGCTTTAAACCCTTCTGTAATTGTAAACCCTTTTGTTAATTCTATATAAGGAAAACCTGGATGAGAATTCTTGAGAGTTACTGGAATGCAAGAATAACTGCAAGAAAAAGGAGACACAAAAGCGTTTGGGGATAAATACTGAGGAAAGAGTAGATGAGAGGTTATCCTTAGAAATTTGTAAATAAATAAATAAATAAAATGTTGTGGTGCACAGTGTAGGAGTGTGTCTCCTACAGTTGCAGTTCAGCAATAATCACTAAGCAATGGCCAACAAATTGGCCATTTGCTACTTGCTCTGTTCACAAGGGTTAACAGCAACCAAAATGAGAAATTGAATGACTGTACTGAAATGCTGAAGTTATTATTAACCTAAGCACTCCCTCTATATTTTTGGGGAAACATTGTCTTTGTTCCAACATCAATCTGGCATCAAACAATCAAGAAACAGCAGATAATACAAATATATATATATGTGGTTCCATCACTTTGTTGGGAAGATGTTTCCATTATCTGCTCGCTGAAAGACTCAGAATAAATCACTCACATGGAACATCGTACATTCTTAAATGCCGACACTGATGATTATTAGAAGGAATGGCATGATGAAGATCAGCCGGGACATAATTTTGTCTGGCTTGGGAAAGATGGCTGATGCAACTGGGAGGTTAGACTTGGCTTGGCAACCTTGCTATTGAGAAGATATATCTTCAGAAGTATCGATTGAGTAGGCAACAAACTTTCTTGATCTTCTATTTAAGTAGAAAAACAGTGAAAGAGTTCTGAAGGTTCTCTTTTGACCACCCTAATAACCCCAAATTGCCTGAGTTCACACACTGCACCTAGCCAGGATGTTTCAATTTTTAATTTTGTTGTTTTGGGCTTCGTATGGTCATGGATGCAATTTTCAGCTTTGAAAACTCAGTTAATAGGCAACCAGTTTGGTTTAGTGGGCACCAGGCTAGAAAGCGGGAGACCATGAGTTCTAGTCCCTTCTTAGCCATGAAAGCCAGCTGGACTAGTCACACTCTCTCAGCCCAACCCATTTCACAGGGTTGTTGTTGTTATTGCGGGGAAAATGGGAGGAGGAAAGAGTATTAGGTATGTTTGCTGTTTTGAGTTATTTATTTATTTTTTATTATTTTTTTATTATTTGAATTTATATCCCGCCCTTCTCCAAAGACTCAGGGCGGCTTACACTGTGTCAAGCAATAGTCTTCATCCATTTGTATATTATATACAAAGTCAACTTATTGCCCCCAACAATCTGGGTCCTCATTTTACCTACCTTATAAAGGATGGAAGGCTGAGTCAACCTTGGGCCTGGTGGGGCTTGAACTTGCAGTAATTGCAAGCAGCTGCTGTTAATAACAGACTGTCTTAGCAGTCTGAGCCACCAGAGGCCCCCTTTTTTTATTTATAAAAATAATAATGGTGGGATATAAAGAGAGTGCATTTACTCAATAAACTATAGTTAAGTTATGCCTTAAGGCAGTGATGGCTAACCTTTTCTGGACCGAGTGCCCAGAGTGTGCGCGTGAATGTGCATGTGCAAACCCAAACCCCCAAAATGCATGCGCGTGCAGCCCCTACGTGTGCCCTGCCCCCCGTGCATGCGTGCACTGGCCCCCTCACACGCCCTGCCCTTGATTGCACATGCGGGTCCCCCACCGTTCCCCACTCCCCCACACATGTGTGCCCCCGCACACATGCACAGGTGGCCCTGCGCCCCCCCTGATGCATGCGCATGTGGGCCCCTGCACGCGCCCCACCCCATACGCATGCATAGCAGAGACTTGAAGACCAACTGGCTGGTGGGAGGCGTGTGCGCATACATAGCAGAGCTGAAGTGGGGCGATGGATCAAGTGCCATCAGAGAGGGCGCTCCGTAGCACTTCTGGCACAAGTGCCACTGGTTCACCATCACAGCCTTAGGATCATATATTATTTCAGTCACCTTTTTTGTTGTATACAGGGCACGATCATAAAGTTTCAATTTACTTTGTGAATATTGCAACTCAAAGCAGGCTGTTTCATAAAATTCCCTGGGCGACTATAGAATGGCCCTTGTGAGTGAAGGCCCTCTCTTGATCAGCTTCTCTCATCTTGCTTCTGCTTCCTCCCCATTGAAATATAGGTATGTATGTGTATATATACAGACTGAGTAACCAAAGAGAAATACCACAGCTTAAAAACGGAATGTTTCATCTTGCATCTTACTTCTTCATCTACTCTGATATGAGTAGCAATGAAGCTTTTGTCACAGTTCAGCCAGTCTCACATATTTTCAGTAATCCTTGTCTTACTTCCCTCCTTTGTGCTTGGAATTTCTCTGTAAATAAACAGTTTGCTTCCTTTCTGCCCCCAGTGGGACTGAGTGATAGCCCAAAGGCCTAGGACTTTTTATTTTTTTTCCTCCTTCTAAGATAGAAATCGAAGATTTTTGCACAAGCTTCAGGGCATGATCTATAAAAAGAACCTATCTGAGGAACTATCTCACCCCACTGGGATTGGCTAACCCCACCCAGGCCAGTAGAAGAGGCATAATTGGGATCCCATTGGTTAAGGAATTTCAGCTGCCAGTGTCCAGGAGAAGAGCCTTCTCTGCCATGACTCTTGCCCTTTGGGACCTTGGGGCCCCCAAAGTGAGATCTGCACCTATCCTTTTGACTTTTGACTAAAGGTTTGAAGACTTGGCTCTGCCAGTTGGCCTGTGGCCCCAATATGGATTCATCAAGATGGAGGGGCCTGAGGGAATTAAGACGAAACCCCACCTCTCCTCCGTGGGCCTCCTGAACCCTTCCTCCCCCAGCTTTTTAATTGTAAATCATTACAATATTGATTGCTTCAATATTTTATTGGCTTTTAATGGTTGTTAGCTGCCAGAGTCACCACTAGCAAGATGGGCGGCAAACAAACCTAATAAACAAAGGGTTGTTGTTGTTGTTTTTTATTTAAAATGACAGTGACTTTAAAGGAATGGTCCCCAACCTTTCTGGCTTTGTGGACTGGGAAGGAGGTGGGAAGGGGATGGTTCCAGGCAAGTAGCGTGCATGGATGACCATCGATCATCACGATGGAGCTTCATGCACCCACGCTCACCTGCCACTTCCATAGCCCAGTTCTGAATAGGACCCTACTGGCCTGTTGGTAGATTGCAGCTCAGAAGTTGGGGACTCCTATGTGGTAGACATGTGTAGAAGCAAAATAATACTGGGCAAGAATTTGTATGTGGTTGGAGAAGATGACGCAGCAGCATATTGATTTAAAACCAGAGATATTCCTGTTGGGGATTTTACCAGGGAATTATAGTAAAGAAAATGTATATTTGATTATTCATGTAATAACTGCAGCTAGAATTGTATTTGCACAGAATTGGAAAGGTAAAGAGATTCCTGCAGATGAAAATGTGATTAAGAAAATATTGGGATGTGCAGAAATGAATAGAGTAACACTTGCAATTAAAGGAAAGGAAGAATATGATTATTACAATACATGGGATTTATTTTATCAATGGTTAGAGAATAAATATGAAAGTAACGTATAATAAAGTTAAGAAGAGAAATGTTATGATAATAAATATGTTAAGTATTAAGCATTAATATTAAAATAAGAGTAGGTATAAATAATGAATATGGTAGTAGCTTTAATTGCTATGCCACAAAAAAATTGCACCCAGACGACACACTGTTTAATGAATGATGGAATGTTTTGTATTAAAAGAAAATTTTAAAAAAATTCAAAAAAAAAGAAGAAGTTGGGGACCCCTGCCTTAAAGAAGCTTCAGAAAGATTCAGTACCCCATCTGTTTAAACCCAGAACTTGGGGGATCTTATTCCACTGATATTTCCAGAAGGATAATATTTATCATGCTTTTATGTCTGTTTTCCTTTCTTTTTGATAGTAGATTTAATAGTGATCAGTAAATTGCACTAATTTAAAGTTAGTACAATTTATTAATCAGTATTATCAGCATCAGTAAATTGCGCTATCACATTTTTGTTTTGTGACAGGGAGTGCAGTTGACAAATCTTAGGAGAATAATCATTCAAAAAATCTTATACAGATAGTCCTCGATTTGCAACAATTCGTTTAGTGACTGGTCAAAGTTGCAACAGCAATGAAAAAAGTAACTTATGACTGTTTTTCACAGTGGAAACCTTTGCAGCATCCCCATGATCATGTGATCAAAGTTCAGATGCTGACTCATATTTATGATATCTGCAGGGTCCTGTGATCCTCTTTTGTGACTTTCTGACAAGCAAAGTCAATGGGGAAGCCAGATTCACTTAATAATTGGGTTACTAACTTATCAACTGCAGTGATTCACTTAACAACCATGGCAAGAAAGGTCATAAAATGAGGCAAAACTCACTTAACAAATGTCTCACTTAACAACAGAAATTTTGGGCTCGGTTGTGGTCGTAAGTTGAGGACTACCTGTGGTGAAAAATCTTCGGCCAGGTAAGGCTAAAAAGGTGAAAAACCCAAGTTAGTTCTTGCATATTCAGTGCATGGGTACAAAGCTTACATGGTACAGGTACTCCTCGATTTATAACCACAACTGGGAACCACAACAGATGTTCTGTTGATAAGTAAGGTGGTTAAGTGAATTGTGCCCAATTTTAAGACCTCTTTTTGACATGGCTGTTAAGTGAATCACTGCAGTTGTAAAGGGTTATCATACAATCGTTGGCTGAATCTGGCAAGCTTCCGCTATTGACTTCAGTTGCCAGAAGCTGGCAAGGTTGCAAATGATGATCACATGACTTTACAGTGCTACAACTGTTGTTAATACATGCTGGTTGCCAAGTGCCCAAATTTTGATCAAATGGTTGTGGGGGTGCTGCAAGGGTTGTAAAAATATGGACCAATCAGAAGTCACTTTTTAAAATGCCATTGTAACTTCGAAAGATCACTAATCAAATGGTTGTTAAGTCAAGGAGTAGCTGTACATACAAAACTCTTATTTCCAAGCAATAATATTCATCCGTGGCATATTTAGAAAAACAGAAAATAATCTACAGCACTGCAATCCAGTGGACACTGGAAAGGGGCATCATAAGATTTTTAAGAACAGAGAATAATTTCTTGCCTTAAAAAACTTCCTATTCGTGGAGAAATGTCCACAAGCAGGGGTGAAATCCAGCAGGTTTTGACAGGTTCTGGAGAACCAGCAGCGGAAATTTTGAGTAGTTTGGAGAACCAGCAAATACCACCTCTGTCTGGCCCCAGAGTGGGGTAGGAATGGAGATCTTGCAATATCTTTCTCCCAGGAGTGGGGAAGGAATGGGGATTTTTCGGTATCCTTTCCCTGCCATGCCCATCAAGCCACACACCCCAAGCCACACCATACCCCCTAAGCCACGCCCACAGAACTGGTAGTAAAAAAAATTGAATTTCACCACTGGTCCACAGTCCTTACCTTTAAAAAAAATAAGTCAGTGCTCTGACATCAGAGAAAGCAAATTATTCAGGCCTTGGGAAGGCCTGAATCAGTAAAATCCAAAGCCTTCCTAGTTACTTGATATTCTTCCAATCCAACATGGAAGTCCAAAACCAGCCCTGAACTGATGAGTTCAGGCCCCCCTTGTAGGTCCAAAAGGAAGGTAAAAAGGAAAGGAAGTGTAGGAAAAGACAAAGGGCCTGTCTCTGATTCACCCTCTTTTCATAGTAGACTATCTCAGTCTATGTTTCAAGAAAGGGAGCCCATTCCAGGCAAACGTTCAAGTCACACATGAGTTTTCAATTTTAAAGATGAATAACATTAACTTTCCATAACAAAACAAGGCACACAGGTGTCACTCAACCGCAAGTTATTGTTGAGGTCAGTTTCACTTCTAGGGGCTTCATGGATCAGAAAAAATGAGAGGTAAATTGAGAGAGAACAGTCCTTAAACAGATACATCAGTTTTATCAACATTACCAGCACAAAGCACAGAACCTGGGATTGAAGGTGGGAGGAGAAGCAGTGGATTTAAAATGGTAGAGACCAATCAGACTTTGAGAATGATTTCATTCCGGTTTGCAATAAATTTATCTACCTAGACCATTTACTGGGGATATGTGACTGAGAAGCTACCACTAAGTCCAAGCATAACAGCCAAGTCAAGCTATGTGAAATTGGGGCATTTATTGACAAGCTGTGATTTGGGTACCTTGACAAAAAAAACCAAACCCTTTTAGACAAAGGCCTATCTGATCTACTTTGCCCCGCTTCCTTTTTCCTTCTGTTCAGAACAATTCCCTAGTTTTCTTAGAAATGTTTTTAGAAGTGGTTTGCCACTGCCTTCTTCCTAGGGCTGAGACACCCATCTGGGTTTGTAGCGATAGAAAGACTAAGTCTCACAGGCTCCTGATTTCTAGCCTGATGCCTTAACCGCTACACTACACCGACTCTCAATGTACATAATTAATGTTAAATTATATTTAATATTTATTATGAACTTTTCTATTAGAATGTGCAACATCTGTTTTAAATTAAAAATGTGAGATTCTGTATCCATTTGGTATGGAAATCAGCTGGTAAGAGATTTGAAATGTCTCATCCCCTGACTAATAATTTGCTCCATTCAATGCTTCCATCTCTGGTTGTGCTGCAAGCAGAAACATGTCTTTAAAAGATCACTTAAAATACATCTTTCTTTCCTCCTTCTGGGTACTGAATCAAAGAATTGGACAGAGCAAATTAGGCCATGGAATTCAAACATTTGCTTGGTTTAAGAGCACAAATGAAAACATTCCCAACAAATGTCTCTCTCTCTTCTGTTTGTATACATCTGGTCAAGAGCAGCCCATTCATTTTCTTTGGAAAGCGATTCCACTGTTGACATGTTTTTGCTGTTAGGATGTTCTTACTAATGTGCAGCTAAAATCTGCTTTCTTGTAATTTTAGGCCATTATTCCATGTCCTGAACTCTATGATGATAGGCCTGATATCTGTGTGACATCTTTTCCTGTAATTAAAGAATGTCATCCTATTCCCCTTCAATCTTCTCTTCTTAGGGCTAAACATACCCAGTTTGTTTCCTCAACTTCTCTACTTAAGACTAACCGTATTTTTCGCACTATAACCATGATGGCGAACTATGGCACGTGTGCCACAGGTGGCACGTGGAGCCATATCTGTGGGCACGCGAGCGTTGCCCTAGCTTAGCTACAGTGCACAGGTACGCACTGGCCAGCTGAGTTTTGGGCCTTCTGGGCCCACCGGAAGTCAGGAAATGGGCCATTTCCAGCCTCTGGAGGGCCTCCGGGGGTGGGGGGGTGGGGAAGGCCTCTGGAGCCTGGGGACGGTGAAAAACAGGCCTACCAGGCCCACCGGGCCATCGCATGCCAAAAGCGGAGAGACTGCAGGGGGGTCCCATGCGCATGCAAGAGGAATCCCACATGCATGCAAGGGAGGCGGGGCGCATTGAATTATGGATGTTAGCATACACATGCAACCCCCCCCTGCGCTCCCCCCATTTTTGGCACGTGGTGGCAAAAAGATTACCCATCACTGCACTATAAGATGCACTGGCTCATAAGACGCACGGTAGCTTTAGAGGAGGAAAGCAAGAAAAAAAACCTGCTTCTGTCTCCCAGCATCCTTCCGGTATTCTTCTGGCTAGCGTCCTTCCAGCAAACAGCCTGGTCAGCTTCAGCACATTATTGCAGCCCCAGCACATTGTTCATCAGGCCTCCGCTCTTTTGTGTCCACCACCGGTCAACTGAGCTGAGCTGCCGCTGCCACCAGGGAACACTGGAGCCTTCGTTGCTGAGCAGCTGATTAAGGGTTGGATCAGCCTCCTGGAATACTGCCGATGAGCAGCAGGTGGTGGGAATTGACGCCGCTGTTGCCGATCACTACCGCTGCCTATTGCCACTGCCACCTATCGCCACCTCCTATCACCTATTGCCACCGCCGCCATCCCCACCACGTAGAACATCCTGATTGGCGGTATTCCGGGAGGCCAATCCAACCGCTGATCACCAGTGAAGGCTCCAGCATCCCCCAGTGGTGGTGAACGGTGGCAGTGGTGGCACTAACTCCCCTCCCCCCCACCACAATATTCGGTCTCTAAGACACACAGACATTTCTGCCCCCTTTTTTTGGAGGGGGGGAGTGCGTCTTATAGTGTGAAAAATACGGTAATTTCCAGTTCCCTGCTTTTTGCATTTACACCAGTTCCAGTTTGCTGAATCCTCCTTAAAGCATGGTGCTGAGAACTGGAGAGTTCTTATTATAAATTGTGACCAGTATAAAACAGGAGAATAACTATTTCTGGCAATTTGGAAACTTTACGGTACTTCTCTTGATGCAGCCGTGTGCTGCATTTACATCATACTGCTGACTCATGTTCACTTTTTGATCAATCAAGTGTAATATTTTTGCCAAACTAACCCTAACCTTAGCCCAAACTACAGAGTTCCCTTTTTGTGCGTTTGTTTTTTATTTCCTAAGTGAAGGTTTCCATTTTTTTCCAAAAGACTAGAAATGGATGAAAAACCCCAGATGCTTTCTCTGAATTGGTTAACCCATAGAGCCAAACTTGTTCTGTATAAATCTGGTTTATTAAGCTACCATTCATTTCACATATCACTTTAAGCCATTAACCATGATTTGAAACTACATGGAAAGTTAACTATTCTACAACCCTGATATATTGGCAGGCCAATGCTGTATGTGCTGTTTAAGTAAAAGAATCTTATTAAAATTAATGTATATATGTATGTATGAATAAATGAAGCTGGGATGCTGAAAAACATTTTGTAAACAAGCAAAGTATTATCTGTAATGACATCCTTATTTATGAATAAGGAATCCCCAGACATCTTTAGAAAAGAAGAATGATAGGGAACTGCAGCCCAGAGCATCGTTCGCAAGCATATCTAGCTACTCCTACCACCAAAAGGCAAATTAAGTGATAAATGAGGTGATAGAAGATGCTGGATGGTTAAAAGACAGAGCAGGGCACAAGTTCCTCAGTTTGCCTTCTGGAAAATGATTGTTTTGTGATTAGTCATAGGCCAACCCCTTCATGGCATCCATTTTTGAGAGGGTTTTTGCAACCTGTTCTCAACATTCTAAACCAGGGGTTTCCAACCTTGGCAACTTTAAGACTTGTGGACTTCAACTCCCAGAATTCCTCAGCCAGCTTTGCTGGGACTTCTGGGAGTTGAAGTCCACAAGTCTTAAAGTTGCCAAGGCTGGAGACTCCTGTTCTAAATTGTCTTTTGGACAAAAGATAGCCAATTCTTGAGCCAGAACCCTGAGAGGAGACTCATATGACAGAAGTACATTTTTTGGGGGTAATATTGCTTAAATGAGCTGAATTGTTCATTTAAAGCCAGTATTGGTGCTGGGGAAGATACAGTTAAGCCATCCTTTGGCTTCTTCCAAGATTCCATCATTCTATTCACTTTGCCTACTGAAATTCTCCGAGAATATAATCTTCAAAGCACCCTTTTCCTTTTAATAAAAATAATAACAAGGAGGAAATTATCAGCTCTATGTCTGTTTTCACGTCTGTTTCTAAAATTCCACATTGTATTACAGATGCTTCATAATTCTCATTCCTTTTCAAAAATAAATATATGAGAAATTAATTAGCAAGGCAGTTTCATCAGAGGAACTCAAGGTTCAAGCAGACTGCTAGAGTTACTGGCAAGGCAAAGAAACAGGCAGTTTTTCCATTACCTCAGCTCATGAGTATCTCTGGATTCAGTGAATGTGGCCGAAGATCATTGTAGGTGACTGATCTACTCCAGGGAAGCATATTCCTTTCTTTATTTGTAGATATAAACCCTTATTTTAGTACATCTAATAGTCTCCAGCAAGCAGAGATAGTGATACATTAGCCACTATGCTAAAAGCATCAGCATTCCATTTGCAATTTATTATAAAACAGTCAGAGAAATGGCCAACAGAAATGTATTCCCCTACCATACCACGCCATGGTTCTAACCATGATTTAAGGAATGTATTTCTACTGATTTGGGTGTACAGGATATCCTCCATCTATGCCCACAATTGAACCCAGAATTTATGCTGCTAAGTGAGAAATTTGTTAAGTCAGTTTCCACCCATTTTACACCTTTTCTTGCTACTATTGTTAAGTGAATCACCGCGGTTGTTAAATTAGTAACATGGTTGTTAACTGAATCTGGCTTCCCCATTGACATTGCTGGTCAGATGGGTCACAAAAGGTGATCACATGGCCTCAGGATACTGTAACCATCATAAATATGAACCGGTTTGTCAAGCATCCAAGTTTAAATCACGTCACCATGGGGATGATGCAATAATCATAAGTGTGAGAAATGGTTATAAGTCATTTTTTCCCCCAGTGACGAAGTAACCTTGAATGACCACTAAACTGTTGTAAGTAGAGGACTACTTGAACCTAATAAACCAAGCCACGCATCAAATCAGTGGTGAAATCCAAATTTTTTTACTACCAGTTCTATGGGGGTTGGCTTGGTGGGCATGGCAGGGGAAGGATACTGCAAAATCTCCATTCCCTCCCCACTCCTGGGGGAAAGATATTGCAAAATCTCCATTCCCTCTTCATGCCTGGGGGAAGGATATTGCAAAATCTCCATTCCCACCCACTCCTGGGGAAAGGATATTGCAAAATCTCCATTCCCTCCCCACTCCTGGGGGAAGGATATTGCAAAATCTCCATTCCCACCCACTCCTGGGGAAAGGATATTGCAAAGTCTCCATTCCCTCCCCACTCCTGGGGGAAGGATATTGCAAAATCTCCATTCCCACCCGCTCCTGAGGAAAGGATATTGCAAAATCTCCATTCCCATCCCACCCTGGGGCCAGCCAGAGGTGGTATTTGCTGGTTCTCCGAAGAACTGAAAATTTCCGCTACTGGTTCTATGAAATGCTCAAAATTTCCGCTACCAGTTCTCCAAAACCTGTCAGAACCTGCTGGATTTCACCCCTGCGTCAAATGCTATTATTATCTTGGGCACGCATTTTGTTTTTGTTTTTTTGGTGTGATGCTAAGAATTCTATCACTAGGTCACGTCCTCACATGGAGAAACAATAGACAATTAAATGTCCAGGACTATTAGAGGTACAAAATGTTCTCTATGGTACTGCGAAATTTCCAAGGGAAATACTGTGCAAGGCAGTCTGAACTACCATATCTGCTTTTTGAGTGAATCTTGGCTCAGGAAAGAGCACAGATCATGAACAAGAGGTATGGAGGATCCCAGAATATTACTAAGGTAAGGCTTTCCCTCTTTTAATTCATTTCTGATCTAACTACCCTATTATAGGCAGTCCTCAACTTATGACCACAATTGATCCCCAGATTTACATTGCTAAGTGAGAAATTTGTTAAGTGAGCTTTGCCCCATTTTAGATTTTTTTCTTGCCACATTTAAGTGTTAAGTGAATCACTGCAGTTGTTAAATTAGTAATCCAGTTGTTAAGTGAATCTGGCTTCTCCATTGGCTTTGCTTGCCAGAAGGTCACAAATGGTGATCCTATGACCCCGGGAAACTACCATAAATGTGAGTCAGTTGTCAGGCATCTGAATGTAAATCACATAACCAGGAGATGCTGCAACGTAAGTGTGAAAAATGGTCATATGTCACTTTTTTCAGTGTAACTTCAAACGGTCACTAAATGTACTGTTGTAAGTCAAGGACTACTTATATAAACTGTAATTCTGTAAAAAATAAAAAAGCCCAATATTTTCTATGGAAGCCAGCCTGTTATGCCATTTTGAAACAGCAGGCACCTGAAAGGGATGAAAATATTTCTCTAATGTAGGGTACATAGGTATAGGGTTCTTTGCTTTGTTTTGCTTTATTTATTTATTTTATTTATTTATTTATTTGTTTATTTGATTTTTATACCGCCCTTCTCCCAAAGGACTCAGGGCGGTGTACAAGCAAAAGTAAAAACAGACAATACAATATACAATTTAAAATGCAAATTAAAAAACTTATTATAATTGGCCTAAAACTTTAAAATATATAAAAAACTAAAACCCCATTTAAAAATTAGTAGTAGAAAATTTAAAATCAATAAAATTTAAGCTTTTTATGAGATTATCTCCCAGTTTCAACTATAATGAGAAAAAGAACATTTAAAAAAAACCCTGTACAATATAATCTAGGAAATACCATTAAACACACCCATCAAATACAATAGATGCCTCCTGAAAAAGCATCTGTTATCAGCCCTGCAAGATCTACATCAAAACATCAGGAGTATAAACATCAGATGTTTTATTTCTCCCCCCAATGCCTGGTGAATACTGAATTGGACACAGATGTAACAAACGTTATCACGATGCTAATGAACCATAATTCTGCATCAACGTGAGATGAAGTAAAACAAACAGGCGGTAATGGTTTCCCAAAGGACTATGAAATCAAATCTAAAGGGATGTGCGGAATATACAGATGATGTTGCTAAGAAACAGCAGTAATTATTGAAAGGTTCAGCTCCAGGAGGAAACATCCTTGATTGGCCATTCTAACTAGCTAGCAAAATACTTAATTGGTGAGGAGGGAATAGTGACCTGGTAGCAAAGCCTTCTCCAATTTGACAATAGCTCAAGCATAAGTTGTTTATTCTAGTCAGCCAAAATATTAAATGACTGGTTGTAAGGGGGAAAGCGGCTTCCATTATTTCTCCAGCCCCACCCACCCCTTTTGGCCCAGAATTAAAAGCTCCCAATGGCTACTGATTCCATGGAAGGGGGTGGGTGGGGCAGGGAATCAAGACAAATTAAATTAGCTAAACAACTTAACAATTTAAAGTTACATGGAAGATACAATCAGTGTTATTGATACAATAAGGATAAAATAGGTGATACACTGAAAGAAAGAAAGAATAGAATTTTATTGGCCAAGTGTGATTGGACACACAAGGAATTTGTCTTGGTGCATATGCTCTCAGTGTACATAAAAGAAAAGATACGTTCATCAAGGTACGACATTTACAACACAATTGATGGTCAATATATCAATATAAATCATAAGGATTGCCAGCAACAAGTTATAGTCATACAGTCATAAGTGGAAAGAGATTGGTGATGGGAACTATGAAACGATTAATAGTAGTGCAGATTCAGTAAATAGTCTGACAGTGTTGATGGAATTATTTGTTTAGCAGAGTGATGGCCTTCGGGGAAAAACTGTTCTTGTGTCTAGTTGTTCTGGTGTGCAGTGCTCTATAGCGTCGTTTTGAGGGTAGGGGTTGAAACAGTTTATGTCCAGGATGTGACGGATCTGTAAATATTTTCACGGCCCTCTTCTTGATTCGTGCAGTATACAGGTCCTCAATGGAAGGCAGGTTGGTAGCAATTGTTTTTTCTGCAGTTCTAATTATCCTCTGAAGTCTGTGTTTTTCTTGTTGGGTTGCAGAACCGAATCAGACAGTTATAGAGGTGCAAATGACAGACTCAATAATTCCTCTGTAGAAATGTGTATATCTGTTTTTGTTGCTGATATTTTCACTGGAATTCCAAGACCCATTAGCCTGAGATCCCGGATATATGACCTAATATAATATGATTTATTTGGTTCTGGCTTTGTTCATAAATGTAATATGCTGTTCAAGTCTATGAATAGCTGTATGTTCTGTTCTACCAACTGCAGTATTTGAGGACTTCCTGAAACCTGGTATATTAAAGACATTTTAAAAACGAATAATTGTGGAGCGTGAAATAATGGGCACTTTAATGACTATAGGAAGCTGTGTTGCGTTTTTATTATTCTTTAGACATTTTATGGACTTGTAACATTTGAGCCTGAAAGTAGATGAGTCAAATAATGCTATGAACAAAACAACTTGAAATAATTATGCTTGCTGTCTGGATCTATGTTACCTGGGATAGCTTTAATTCAATCCTGTGAATCCATTGGGTGTGCATGTATCAATATACTTGACAACACATCTTTTGCCCGCCCAATTTACTTGATTTGATATTAGAGTTTGTTAAAAAATAAATAAAAAGGAAGCTTATAGACAGAATTTTATTGCCAGGCCTTTTCTGCATTCTACATAAAGCACAGTCACATTCTTTGAAACTAAAAATGATGGTTCTCAGTGTGTTGTTTGAAAGGTAGCATCACTTTGCCTTCTGGTACTGTTGGTTCTTCATGATTTACTGTTCCAGCCATGACCATCATTTTGTAAAACCTCTCATGACAACGTGCCCAGTGGACCATAAAGTTTGAAGACCCATAAACCAGATATCAATGTCTGTCACACTCTTTGGGCTTCCTGATTTTAATTTGGCCAGGGATCTCATCTGACCTAGCTTACTTAGTACTGTCCTTCTTTTAAAGCTGCTGTGATGTTCTAATTTAAATCTGATTTTACTTCCATTGAGGTTATCAGCCAATCTTGCATCCACTGTTATTTCTGGAGCCTGGTAGTTATAATTTGCCATTCTCCTTTGCAAGCACCAACTTTCACTCTCTATTATTGGCTTGTCATCTAGTTCCAAGTTCACTTTAGCTGTTTTATGATCCAATTCTGTCATCAGCCATATTCCATTTTGCTTGAAATGCCTATCCACATGCTATTTTCTACTCTGTTCTTACACTGGAAATAGTGACTTGTGTTTTGGAGATGAGATAGAAATAAGTTCATAAAAATAAGAGTAATAAAAGAATAAAAGTATTATTTGTCAACTAGAAAATATTGTATTTATTTCAGGTTTATTAATAAGGCATGATAGGAATATTATTTTAAAATAAGAATATACATTAGCTCAGATGTCATTTCTCATTCCTTGACTGTCTTTGTAAAATCCATGTTTCTATTCTTGCTTCAGCTGATACTATTTTAACATATGCTGTCCTGTTCCTTTGAGAATTTATTTTCCATGTCATCCTTTACTCATAAAAATGAATAGAAAACAGGGCACAGTTACCATTAATCTATTTGGTAATTTATTCATCATGTGTGTGGAAATAGCAAAGAATTCTAAGAACAATCCAATTATCTGATTTCCTTGTAGGTTTCTGCTTTCCATCAGAAGGAAATGCAGTAGAATATGACTTTTCTCTATCTTGTATTTACTCTTTTCTAATTTTTAGTATAAAGTATAATATTAATGGCATAACTAAATTAAACCATAGCTGCATCTAAAATTTGTAATGATTGGTTCATTCAACTCCTACCTTATGCATAAACTAGTTTGGTTATCTATAAATTGTAGCTTTATTTGTACAGATAGATATAGAAACCCAGACCAAGCTCAGATAACGTTCGATAGCAACATTCAATACACAAACGTCTCCTAACAAACTAACGTTTATGCATAGTTTTATGCATTTGTATTTGATAAACAGAAACAAGGCCTGAGTAAATGCATAAAGGTTTTCACAAATCTTCAGTTTAGCTTTTTATTACTTTACAAAGGTAAAGGTTTCCTCTGTCCAGTCATATCTGACTGTAGGAGGCATGTACCATATAACCATAATGTCACTTAAAAGTTTTAAAGTCGGATCAGTGAACTTGATTTTATTAAGCAGGTCCGCTGGAGTAATCGGTCTTCTTCATTTGTTTCAATTGAGATTGGTGTTGCAATTCTTGTGGCTCTGGTCTTTATACACAGACACTAGACAGCAGAGGGAGCTCTTTGAGAAGAAGAAAAGTCAAGTCTACTAGAGTCATTAAACAGCAATTTGATCTTTAATATGAATACATTAATTTAAAAATATTTCAAATATTATTTTAAAAATATTATTTTTAATCCTAATTGATCAATTAGTGACTTTTTAAAAATATTCAACATGAAGAGTTTGGGGATGCAAGAATAAAGACAGAAGCAAGTCAAAGAAAAATCAGATTTTTGCGTGGTTCCTGCACTTAACATTCTACATACTGTAGTTACATTCAAATTGAATTATTGAAAAGTTTACTGCCTCGGTAAGACAACCATATTTGGAATGAATATTAGATGGCAACATGGTGATAGAGAAAACCCCAACTCTCTGCAGCCCGGATCTGGTAGATCTGTATATTAGGCCTCCTTGAAAGAGGAATAGCCCACAAAATATATTTAGACTTTCAGTTGGACACATAATAGTTAATATTTTTTGTTGCACCCCCTTCAATAATGCAGAAATATCTTAGGCATTTCCCAAGTCATGTACAGCTTGGAAAATAAGCCTGTCAAGTTTTTCCCATGACATAAACATCTCCCACTTCCCTTTTAGTTTCATTTTTTCCCCCCAAGGCGGTGATAGGGGAAAACTCTAATAGTTCAGCACACTACGGTAGTTTTCCAGATAGCTCAGAATCCTCCTGGGTTCTTAAACTGTTCTGGAAAGAATTAATGCAGGGTTAATAAAGTTTATCTTTCAGCGTTTATGTCTATGCTACTAAAATTCTCATTGTCATAACCTTTATTTGGACAAAATGGTACATCATAGTTCGATGTTTTAATGTGTACTGTATATTCAGTTTTGCTAGAGTTAATAAAATTAAAGGCATTCTAGATGCTTGAGCTGCCAATTAATCTTTGAGCTTTTGTAATATAAATTTGTTTACCTATTAATGCTTCGTGCCCAGTTAATTTGGAACCTTGAACCTTTTCTATCTCATACCCTGGCTGTTAGTTAATATTTATTATTGAAATTTAAAATACATTTAGTACTTTTAATGGCACTTGCTTATTCATTATTTATGTTTGTCCTCCCTTTCCTCCAGAAGTTCAAGGCAGTTTATGTGGGAGACCTCCCTTCATTGGATTCCCACAATAATCTTGCAAGGAAGGTTGGAATGAGAAAAAATGATTGATCAAAAGTCACCAGTGAGTTTCCACAGCTGACAGTAGACTAGAACCTGAATCTCTCATTTTTCACACTTACGATTATTGCAGATTCCCCACGGTTCACGTGACCAAAATTCAGACACTTAGCAACTGATTCATATTTATGACGGTTGCAGTATCTCAGGATAATGTTACCACCTTTTGCAACCTTCTGACAAGCAAACAATGGGGAAGTCAAACTCACTTAACTTACTAACTTAACAACTGCAATGATTCATTTAACAAATGTCTTGCTTAGCAACATAAATGTTGGGCTCAGTTGAGGACTACCTGTACCATAATCTTTATTACATTGCTATGTATGTATCAGTGGTGAAATCTAATTTTCTTTCCTACCAGTTCTGTGGGCGTGGCTCGGTGGAGGTCATGTGACTGGGTGGGCATGGCTATGTAATCATGTGACTGGGTGATCAAAAGACATAAACTCATTAACAATGTTCTGCTGGAGCAGGGTTGGACTAGATGACCTCCAGGTCCCTTCCAGCCCTGGATTATCCTCTGAAGCTGCGTCTAGTGCCAGGTTGGTAGTCCTTCCTTCCTCTCCTTTTTCCTTCTTTCCTTCCTTCCCTCACTCCTCCCTCCTTCTTTCTCTTTGCTCTCCTCTCTCTCTCTCTCTCTCTCTCAAAAACGAACCCCCCCCCACTTTTTGCCTAGCAGGCTTCAGCTTTTTTACCTTTTAAAAAATGCTTTTAAAAGGTAAAAAAAAGGCTCTGACGATCCCAGCTGAGTTGCAGATTGACATAGGTTTTTTTTTTACTTTTAAAAGCACTTTTTTACAACCTATTCCAGCCGAAGAGGTTGTAAAAAATGCTTTTAAAAGTAAAAAAAAAAAAGGCTCTGACGATCGTGTGGCTCAGCTGGGTATGGGCAGGTGGAGGGGAGGGATTTTTGCTACCGGTTCTCCGAACCACCCACTGCCATTGCTACCGGATCGGCCGAACTTGAATTTGGCACGGTGATTCTAAATCACGGTTTAATATATTGTGAGAATCCTCCAAGTTGTGGCTTTTCTATAAACCAGTGGTCACCAACTGGTGGTCCGTGGAAAATTTTGGTGGTCCGCAGAAAAATTATTTGTATTTTTAATATTGCATTAAATTAAGAGTCCTCAAACTATGGTCCCTTGGCTGGATACGTGCAATGAATGTTTGTGTTGCTGCAGAGTCTCCCCCTTTGGGGTCTTTTTGTGCAGGTCGGAGGGGGACAGAAATTCTGACTTGGGGTCTGCTTCAGCCTCCTTGGGTGGGGCTTTGAGCAATGGCTGGAGGAAAGTGCCGCTGGTGGCGATGAGAGAGAGAGCCTCATTCCAGTGGGACTGCATCATGGCCTGGAACTGGCTGACTATCTCAGCCTGCTAAGCCTCTAGGTGCCAGTACCTGGCCTTGCACTCCCGCAGGTCTTCCCTCTGCTTGGAAAGCCTATGCTCCTAGTCCTCAGTGAGGTGCTTCTACTGAGCGTCCTTCTCGGTCAGATCCAATTTGAACTGAGCTGTTTTGCCAACTCTTTCTCATAGTGGTTGCTTAGCTCCATCAACTGCTTCCTGCTGGGACTCTAAGGAACCCAGGCTGGCAGGCAAGGAGTGGCTGGGAGGGAAGGGGCGAGTAGAGGCTGGTGAGGCAACCCTTGACGTGAATGACAGTGAGTTGGCCACACCAACCCAGTCACATGACCACCTAGACATGCCCACCCAGCTGGTCATTAGGCAGATCATATTAGTGGTCCATGGGATTTAAAATTATGAATTTAGTGGTCCCTGAGGTCCGAAAGGTTGGGGACCTCTGCTATAAACCATGGTGAAACAAACCATGATTTAAAAACCATAGCTTTCTGAAAGGAAGATGGGCCGTTAAGGAGTATCTGGCCCCAAGTCAGCCCAAGCCTCAAGAGGGAACATCAAATGCCATTCTGTTCCTTTTCTCAAACCAAGTTCCATACAATTCAAGGATAATCCAGTTATTTTGACATCCAAGGCAATTAAAAAAACAACTAACAATCATGTCACTACCGGAACCAAGTTCTGCTACTAATGGAAATCACCCATTAAAGGCAGGCCTAGACTCAAAATTTTCTCTTAATGCTTTCAATGCATTGGGTGATCCTGGGACCCTTGTTTCCAGCTTATTTGGCTCAGAGGGTGACTATTACCTGTCTGTCAATTATTACCTACCTGTCAATGACTACTTCAGTTTCAACCACAACAATACAAGAGCACACAATAGATACATACTTAAGGTAAAGCGCTTCAAACTCGACTGCGGAAAATATGACTTCAGCAAGAGTGGTCAACGCCTGGAATGCACTACCCGACTCTGTGGTTTCATCCCCAAACCCCCAAAATTTTAACCTTAGACTGTCTACTGTGAACCACATCCCATTATCTAAGAGGTGTGCAAGGGGCGTGCATAAGCGCACCAACGTGCCTACCGTCCCTGTCCTACCGTCCCCATTTATTCGTATCCATTTCCTGTATTCATAATCATGTTTATACTTATATCTGTTCTCTTATACATGACAAATAAATAAAAAAAATAAAAATTGGGGGGGGGGAACTTGAAAGGAAGGACCACTCCCTCCCCTCAACTGGGGTGTGTGTGTTTGAAATAGAATAGAATAGAATATGAATATGAATAGAATTTTTTATTGGCCAAGTGTGATTGGACACACAAGGAATTCGTCTTGGTGCATATGCTCTCAGTGTACATAAAAGATACAAAGAAATACAAAGGAAATCAAAGCTGGGTTATGACAGACTAGAATAGAATAGAATAGAATAGAATTTTATTGGCCAAGTGTGATTGGACACACAAGGAATTTGTCTTGGTGCATATGCTCTCAGTATACATAAAAGAAAAGAAAAGATACGTTCATCAAGGTACAACATTTACAACACAATTGATGGTCAATATATCAATATAAATCATAAGGATTGCCAGCAACAAGTTATAGTCATACAGTCATAAGTGGAAAGAGATTGGTGATGGGAACTATGAAACGATTAATAGTAGTGCAGATTCAGTAAATAGTCTGACAGTGTTGAGGGAATTATTTGTTTAGCAGAGTGATGGCCTTTGGGAAAAAACTGTTCTTGTGTCTAGTTGTTCTGGTGTGCAGTGCTCTATAGCGTCGTTTTGAGGGTAGGAGTTGAAACAGTTTATGTCCAGGATGCGAGGGATCTGCAAATATTTTCACGGCCCTCTTCTTGATTCGTGCAGTATACAGGTCCTCAATGGAAGGCAGGTTGGTAGCAATTATTTTTTCTGCAGTTCTAATTATCCTCTGAAGTCTGTGTTTTTCTTGTTGGGTTGCAGAACCGAACCAGACAGTTATAGAGGTGCAAATGACAGACTCAATAATTCCTCTGTAGAGCTGGATCAGCAGCTCCTTGGGCAGTTTGAACTTACTGAGTTGGCGCAGAAAGAACATTCTTTGTTGTCCTTTTTTAATGATGTTTTTGATGTACTAACTGCCATTGCCCTCCTCTGCCTCACAGCAAGGCCCGGCCTGGATGCAAAAAAAAAATAAAAAATGAATCCAATGGGGTCGCCGTCAATGGGCTGCAGTGTTAGCCGGCATTCCCCCCCCCCCTTCCTCCTGGGCGCATCTCCGCGCTCTTCCCCGTTCACCTGTCATCCGGGACGGTGTAGAGGAGAATTCCCGCCATTGGAGGCAATCTGTAAAAAAAAACAAAAAAACCCGAGCAAAACTCCCCCCCCCACCACCAAAAAAAAAGCAACCGGGCACGCGCCGGACTTCCCTTCCAGGGGCCCTGGCTTGGTTTGGCTGCAACCGCACCTGAACTGCGAGGCGGGGAGCAAAAGGCGTCGCCAGCAATCACATGGGCTCTGCTTCTGGTGCCATTGGATAGGGCCTAGCCATTAGCTTCGCTCTGCGTTGAGAGAAACGAGCGATAGCCGGACCGGGCGTGATTACAAAAAAAATAAAAATTAAAAAAAAAATGGTGGAGGTTTGCTTTTTTCTTCTTCCAGCCAAGGCCGAAGAGGTAAGCTTGCGGGCTTCGTCTAAACCTTGCCTCGCCCGGGTTTGGACCGCGCTCCCTCGCCCGGCGCTTTTGGCCCCGCCTGCATGGGCTCGGCTGCTAGAGTGAGTCGCTTCGCCGGGGCTGCTGCTGCTGCTAGGTGAGGTGCGTAAAAATATACCCGGTGTGCCGGGTGATTTAATATTATTGCTAACCGGTCCTCGCCCGGTTGTGTTGCGGATCAGAGATTTTTGTGCAGTCTCAAGCTAATGTCGGACATCCTTTTTTTTTTTTTTTTTACAACAATCTTGGTCGGTGGGCCGGTATTGGCGTCCCTTTGTGGAGTAGGGGGGAGGAAGAAGAGGCGCTTAGTTCGCGAGGAAGCGATTCGCCTTCGGTCTCTTGAAGCACAAAGCTCAGATCGTGTGTGTGTGTGTGTTTGGAAAGTCAGACTTTGCCTTCAGTGAATCTTGTGCTCAGGTAAGTGAAGGTAAGATTATGTAGCCTTAAGACTTTAAACTTGCACCTGTTTACCTGGAAGTCAGTGCAAGTAGTAATCACCTCCAAGCTTATTTCGTGGTTTGTTTAATGAGTCAGGATTGCGAACGGTTGCAATATTGACAAAGCCATGATATGGCAGTATGTGATACTGAACACAACTTTTGCTGGTATTAATAGGCGTGTTTATTCTTGCCCTGCACATAAATTTGGATTTGAACTTTGGATTCTCTGGGTTTTTTATTTTGGACTGTGCTGCACTATAGCTCTCTTTTGCAACTAGAAAGACAAGATAGCTCTTTTCCGCGCATTTCTGACTGCTTGGAAAGGGTGCTTAAGACTTCTGGTTTCTTGGGCCACATACCTCTCTTCTCTCCTTTTGTAAAAGTTAAGAAATATCTGAAATATTAACAGAGTGGAAGGCTTGTGACAAGGTCTGCAAACTATCTTCCGTGCTACTGTGTAAACTATATGGTATTAACTATCTGAATGAGAATGGATTTTCCCGGTAAAGATGAAACTTCATCTCCTTGTAAATTAACGAAATAAAATTCAGTCAACTATAGTTTGTTTGTTTTTTGCAGAAACCAACTTCATTCACAATATGAGAAAAATAAAGTACTGGGGGTTTGCCTTTTTGTTTTAAAGACAAGCCTTGCAATGCTGGATTAAATTAAATCTTATTCAGAAAGGTGTATGTCACAGTTGTGTGACTTCATCTTCTGAGGGAATCTTCAGGTCACTCCCTTCCCCTGTTTCTTTGGGCTGATGTAAGAGAAGTGGGTTTTTTTTGCCTGAAGAACAAACCCAAAATCGATATAAGCACTATCTAAAGGTGTAAAAATAAACAAAGGTGCTAATATCACTTAAAAAGACATCAACTGCAAAGGCCAAGCATTCTAAAACATGACACCAATGTATGAGAAATGCTTAGGGTTTTTGCCATACCAATAGACAACACAGTAAAATATCCTCTTACCAAGATCTGATGCTTCCCATTCATGAGAAAGACAGTTATGAATGGAAACTGGAATGCATCCAGAATTGTAGCTAGACCACTGAAATTGGGAAGGCTAATATCCTCAGATTAAATTCCATTTCAAAAGTCTTTTGTTTTTTCTCTCCCCCCCCCACCTCTTTCTCACTTCCACCCCACCCACCCCTTTGGCTGCCAACAGAGACTTGTCCTAAATGTTGAGGATAGCAGCTGCTGCTGAGAAAAGAAAGTAACTAATTGTACTGCTGATATGGGAAGGAAAGTACGGTAATTGGAGGGAGATGAATCTCTCCATCGTTGAGTACTGTATGTGCCAGGAAAAAGGAGGAAGTGTGTTACAGTGTAGGTGTGGTAGAAATGAAAGGCTATAAAATGAAATGTTATTTGCCATGCCCTCCAGGCATCGCTCTTTTAATTTGTGACGCCTCAGGTGGCAGCAAATGCATTCATGTCCTTTTTTGTGCTGGGAAAAGCATCGTAAGGACTTTTTATAGTTCAGTACTATGTCTTCAGGTAGTATAATCTTGTTTATGGCAGATTTAACAGTTTTCCGCTGGATTAAAGATTCTTTGGTTTGCTCTTAAATGGCAGCTCCATAATATTTCTATACAGGTAGTCCATAGTTGAGCCCAAAATTTAGAATAGAATAGAATAGAATAGAATAGAATAGAATTTTATTGGCCAAGTGTGATTGGACACACAAGGAATTTGTCTTGGTGCATATGCTCTCAGTGTACATAAAAGAAAAGATACGTTCATCAAGGTACGACATTTACAACACAATTGATGGTCAATATATCAATATAAATCATAAGGATTGCCAGCAACAAAGTTATAGTCATACAGTCATAAGTGGAAAGAGATTGGTGATGGGAACTATGAAACGATTAATAGTAGTGCAGATTCAGTAAATAGTTTAGTTGTTTGTTTTTGCAGAAACCAACTTCATTCACAATATGAACGATATTGAACTGTAACCCGATTATTCTTTTGTTACTTATGCAGTTGGGTATCTGTCACATTTTGCGACAAACCTAATACCAAACAAGCGTGCAACTTGAAATAAATCAATCACATGACTCCAGGATGCTGCATCAGTCATAAATGTGAGTCAGTTGTCAAGCATCCATATGTAAATCACGTGACCATGGGGATGCAACAGTGGTTATAAGTGTGAAAAGTGGTCATAAGTCACTTTTTTCAGTGCCGGTGTGACTTCAAATGGCCACTAAATGAACTGTTGTAAAGTGAGGACTACCTCTAATTCAAAATAACATTTCAAAATATTGTGAAACGATCTTGTGAGAGTTCCCTGCTTTGCCATCCTATCTGTCGTTCAGTTAGTTACCAGGTAAATCTGGCTTCCCTATTAACTTTGCTTGTCAGAAGGTCGTAATCACACTGACCATTTGAAAAATGGTCATAAGTCTCTTTTTTCAGTAACGTTTTAACTTTGAATGGTCACTAAATGAACGGTTGTAAGTTGAGGACTACCTGTAATATTAAATCAGGGGTGGACAACTTGTGCCCTTTCAAATGTTGCAAACTAATGGAATAAAAATCACTCGGCTATAGGTTTTTTTTTTTGCAGAAGCCAACTTCATTTATAATATGAACGATATTGAACTGTAACCCCGATTATTCTTTTGTTACTTATGCAGTTGGGTATCTGTCACATTTTGCGACAAACCTAATACCAAACAAGCGTGCAACTTGGAAATAAATCAAGATTCATACCATATAGCAGAGGTCCCCAGCCTTTTTGACACCAGGGACCAGTTTTGTGGAAAGCAATTTTTCCACAAATCAGAAGGGAGGATGGGGAGGGCCGCACAACCTAGATCCCTTGCATGTGCAGTTTACACAAGTGTTTGAGAATCTAATGCCTGATGATCTGAGGTAGAGTTGAGCCTTGATGCTAGGGAGCTGGAGAGCGGCTGCAAATAAAGATGAAATTTCGCTTGCTCGCCTGCCGCTCACCTCCAGCTGTGCAGCTCGGTTCCTAACAGACCATGGACTGATAGTGGTCCATGGCATGGGGGTTGGGAATCCCTGCCATATAGGGCCTACAGCAAGTTTTTCTCTGTAATCTTAAGCATCTTTATTCATTGGAGATAGGGAACCTTACTCAGCAACATCTGGAGGGCTAAAACTGCTGGGAATTCAAGGAACAGAAGTTGCTTGAGCTATGTTATGGTTTAGCATTGTGACCCAATCAAGTCACAATGCTAAACCTCTGGTGGTTCAACAGACTAATGCAGTCTGTTATTAACAGCAGCTGCTTGCAATTACTGCAGGTTCAAGTCCCACCAGGCCCAAGGTTGACTCAGCCTTCCATCCTTTATAAGGTAGGTAAAATGAGGACCCAGATTGTTGGGGGCAATAAGTTGACTTTGTATATAATATACAAATGGATGAAGACTATTGCTTGACATAGTGTAAGCCGCCCTGAGTCTTCGGAGAAGGGCGGGATATAAATGCAAATTAAAAAAAAAAGTCTGTTTAGGAAACAACTGAGAAGGGAAAAAGTGTTTCAGCCAGCGTAGTGTAAGCCAAGCTGCAGCTACCTTGGCAATAACAGGTCCATTTTTCTTGATAAATAAGCAAAGGCTCTTGAAGATGAGGAATTAAGCATGTGGATTGTTTAACCATTAACATCACTGTACAGATAAACAGTCTATTGGCCCTGTCCTGATTTAGGAAGGTATGACTTATGATCCTTTAATAGTACAATGAAGTCCATTATATTCAGTAGGTTGATAACTATTAAATAGAATATTTATATCCCTCTTTTCCAGGAAAAAATATACTGTTAAGGCAGTTAAAAATAACATGTGGATAAAATAACAGCATTTTGAATTAAGCTGTTACATCTCAAATAAAAACATCCAATAAAAAAGATTGTTGAAGAAGTATATTAAGGAAGCCGAGACAGCTGTCAACAGGGTTTGAATAGCACCAAAAAAAAAAAAAAAAAAGGAGGGAGACCAAACTTAGTCAAGGAATGAGCAGGCTGACGCTGAAGACAGAAAGAGGCTTCTAAGATCAATCATAGTTATCTCCTTGGACTTTGCAGCTGTCTTATGGGAATTTGGCCCAAATTATGAGATGGGATAGCTGTCTCTCTAACATTCCTGTGAAATTGCCATCTACATTAGAGGGATTTAAGAAAGCAGTCTGGTTATTTTAGCAGGTCTTTGAGAGGGAAATGAATTGAGGGAGATACTTCCTGCGTACAAATATACATACATACATAAATTAATTAATTAATGATTCTTCAACATAGTATTCAACTGTGTATTCTTGTTTATCTGGTTTATTTCTTAGTTGTTTTAATCTTTCTTATGCATAGAGGGTTGTAAACCGCCCAGAATCAACTAACAATTGAAGTGGTAGGTAAGCCTAATAAAACCAATAAGTACTTTGCAGGGAACAGTTTTCTACTCTAGAGTATGTCCTGAACAGCGATCATTTTTAAAACAAACCATCAGAAGGGAAGAAAAGCAGGAACTTGTGTTACCCCTTTAAGCCAGCCCATATATCTCTTGTTTACAGTATTCCCGCTATGCTAAGAATATCCTTGGTTGGACTCAAAAAAGTCAAAATGGCAGCTACAGCAGAGGTAGGCTACTGCTGGTGGTTCTGACTGGTTCACCTGAACCGGTTGTTCTGATTCTGCGCGGTTTGGAGAACTGGCAAATCGCACCACTGGCTGACCATTTTTCCAGCCAAAATCTGCCCGAAAAATGGCCCGAAAAACACCTAAAGCAGGCCGTTTCAGGGCCATTTTCAGGCCCTGATCTGTCCCCAAAAAAGGCCTGAAAATAGCCCTGTAAATGGCCCAAAAAAGCTGGCTGTGAGGGGAAAAGAAGAGGGTGAGCAGGACCCACACGTGTCCCGGGTCCCCTTGTCCCAGATGTAGTAACCTTGCATTCTTCCCCTCTCTGCTAACCCCCTTCTTCGCAACGGAGACTGAGAAGGGGGCGGCTTTTTTGTGTGCTCCCATCTCTGTGTGGCACTCTCCCCTCAATGCTAGTGGCCACTGCTGGTCCCTTCTCCCTCTCCGTCTCTTCTGCTGGATCCAGCTTACCCAGCCTAGCTTGATGCAGTCTCTCTCTCTCCTCTCTCTCTCTCTCTCTCTCTCTCTCTCTCATACACACACACACTGAGGTTGTATTTTTTTTCCTCCCGCCCACCCCCCCCACCAGAGACCCCTGGATTCCCTCCCCAACCCTGCCTGTTCCATACTGGTACCACCCACACTAGTGATGTAGAGTTGGCCATGCCCACTCAGTCACATGACCTCCCAGCCAGTCATTAGGGCAGAGAACTGGTTGTTAAAAAATTTGAAGCCCATCACTGAGCTACAGTGCCCCTTTTAACCGCCCCTTTGCTGTGGTTGCGGTTGCCATTTTGACATTCCCCGCTCCCCGGCTGAACTGTGCTGAAAAATGTTACTTGTGTTTCTATTGAATTTACAGCAGCTAATTATGAATTTGCATCTGTATGTCTTAGATTTGCAAATGGAAATGGGTCGATATTATTTTGGCAATATAGGAATGGTCACTCTAGGGACTTTTCACTTTTTCTCACCAATGCTGTTTTACCTAGGAAGGAGAATCAATCTGCTTTTTTCAGAAGCTCTTTTCTCTCATCATAGCAAATCAGAGCTAGATCTCTTCCTTAATTTACGATTCACACTACTTCCCTGTGCATAAGTCTTTAACCTACTTTTTCCAAGGCCTTTTTAAGGGGCATTAAAGGAAGAAAACTATTTTCTGCTTCCCTTCTAAACTTTGTTGAGAGGATTAATCTGGCCTTTCATGTTTTTGCATTATTACCGACATTACAAGACATGAAAGCTAGATAAACCTTCTAACTAATGCGGTATAATCATGATTTTTTTATTTTTAATATGAGTGCATGATCAATATTGTGTACACCTTCATTTTTGAGCCCTTGAAAGTTGTTGTTCATTAACCTGAGTTGCCACTTTTCTATCATTTGCAGATTTTTCTGTTTAATCTGCTGTGCACCAGCCCACTCTTAAGTTGTGGTTAAATATGCCACAGTTGGTTCTCAAGGACTATCTAGTCATTATTTTACAATCATAGCTTTTGCTGAAGATGAAACTAATAACAAATTGCATCTGTTCTTTTTGGCATTAGAAAAATGTTTTTCTTCCTTCTACCAGAAGTAAAGAGACTAAGGAGTCATCCAGACAGCTGCTTTAATGTGCTTTCCTTCAATCAGTGAAGTTGCACTGAAGTATGTTGGCAGAATTTGGACTGTCCTGATAGCTGATCTTTATTGATTTATAGGGCCACCTTTATGTAACTCAACCAACATCATTCTCACCAAACATGAACAATAAGAATATGTTGAACAAACATGAACAATAACATGAACAATAAGAAGAAAACTTACGTTATTAAAAGATAACTAGGATGTGTAAAATGGTAAACTGAATGGAATAGATGAAAACGACCAAAAGTTATTGACTGGGAAAAAGTCAAGGCTTGACTGCTTTTCCAAAGGCCAGCAGGGTTGGGCTTGTTGTATGTGGGAGATGTTTGTAGACAGCATGGACCCTGAAAAGGCCCACTTCCTAGGTCCCATGAGATGGCAGTACTTAAATGAGGGGAACCTGGAGTGTGTCTTCCTTAGGGGGAAACAAAGCCCTAGTGGCATAGTGGTTACAATGCAGTATTGCAGGCTGATTCTGCATTCCACTACCAGGAGTTCAATCCTGACAGGTTTCGAGGTTGACCTTTCATTCTTCCGAGGTTGATAAAACGAGGAGTCAGATTGCTGGGGGCAATAGGCTAACATTGCAAACTACCCAGAGAGTACTACAAAGCACTGTGGAGCCACATATAAGTCAAAGTGCTATTGCTATATGTGAGTCAGACAGATGTTGTTGGAAGCAGGACTTTCAAGGTGATAACCAACATCTTGAATTACATCTGGATTAGTGGTGGGTTGCTACCGGTTCTGCCCGGTTTGGGAGATCCGGTAGTGGAAATTTTGCTGTGAGAGTGAACCGGTTTGCTCCTAATGTCAGTTGGGCCCTCTATCCCGCCCCCACGCTATACCTACCTTTATTCCTTTGTTTTTAGCTCAGCTGTAAAGTACGGCAGACTGGATTGCTATCCCTCAGCTGTTTTTTTACTCCTTGCGCTTGCATGAAATGCAAGTTTGGTGCGCGATGCGAACGGGTGGTAAAACTGGTTAGAACCCACCACTGATCTGGATGCTTGTTGGGAGCCAGGGCAACTTGGCGCATAGCAGTGTCCCAAGTGCATTGGGTGCATAACTACCTACACTTGCATTCTGGACTGAAATAAAGAACTTAACATAAACTAAAGTCAGGAAGAAAAAAAAGAAAAACTCAGAGAAAGTGAAAAATGCAAGAAAGAAACAAATTAAGGAAAAGGAAGACACAGAGAAGTGGTTTCTGATATTCTTCACAGCATTTATAAGTACAATTATACTTTAGCCTCTCTCTACATCATGATACCGTTTTAGGTCAGAGGGGAAACTTGTTAACGTTAAAATAAGCCATAGGTTTCTCCTCTTGTTTGTTCTGGCTAAAAAGGCCATTATGCTCAGTTCAGCCCCAAGGGGCATGGCAAACAACACCCAGCTGGCATTAGTGTGCCACCAAGCTTTAGTCAGAGTTGTCTGAAAAAAATATGGTTGCTTTTTACTTGTAGATAATCTAAAAGTATAAAATAGGGTAAAAAATAGTTGGAAATGGAGACAGTCAAGAAAAAAAAAAACTCTTATACTGTATGCTATGAAACTCATCTGTTTAGGATATGAGTTTACATTTGGCTTTATAGTTCACTATACAAAGTTCAAAAGAACATCGTTTTAAGAGAGGGTAGGTTATTACCTTAGCAAGATTGCACAAAGAGAAAACTACAATCCCTTTCTAGTGTAAATGTCTGAAGCAAGAAGGTACAATAGTTATTTCTGTGTATAGGGAACAGGAAGAACCTTTGCTTGGTAAAACATAATCTTGGCATTCAAAAGTCAGTACCTGTCTGCTGCTGCTGCCATGATCATCTGCCTGATTTTGTGCCTGGGATCGACCTTTCCAGAATTTTCCAACCTTGGTAAATCTCTGGTATGTGGTCTACAACTCCCAGAATTCTCAGCAAGCACTATACTGGCTTAAAAAAAATCAGGCTTCGAAATCTATACACCTGCAACTTGCCCAGGCTGGGAAATACTGAGTTAGAATAGGCAAAAATCATTGAAAATGCAAAACGTTAGATCCATGATGGCGAACCTATGGCATGCGTGCCAGAGGTGGCGTGTGCCATCACCAGCTGGTCTTTGCGGGTGCCGGAGTGCCGGAAAACTGCCTGAAAATGGCTCCAAAACCAGCCAAAAAACAAACTGTTTTTTGGGCTTTCAGGCCTTTTTCAGGGCCATTTTTGGGCCATTTTTGAGGCCAAAAATGGGTGGAAAACGGCCTGAAAAACAGGCATCCATGCGCCGGCCAGCTGGTTTTTGGGTTTCTGGTACTCTGGTTCCGATTTGGACACTTGGTGCCAAAAAGGTTTCCCATCACTGCGTTAGATGTTAACATGATATATAGTTTTATCTGATAGAATTGACCCTACAAGGAACAAACTTTGGAAGAAAAGGAAAATATAACTAAAATTACTTTTTAAAATTCCCATTATTTTCAGTTTTTTAAAAATATTGTTACCTTCTATTTCTTAGTGTAGTCCTGAAATATTAATCAGGATTTCTATTTGAAAATTTGAGGATATTTGTAAACATTGCAGTATTTTCCAGTGAAATATAACACTACAGCCCAAGATTAATTTCTGTGTGCTAAGCAACTACATTAGACCAACATTTTATTTTAATGTGTAAAAAATAAGTTTGTTTCTATCGGGTGGATATTACTGGAGTTTTGTAAAAGTCTGTAGCTGCAGAAACAGCCTGTTCAATCAAACCTGGGATTTCATACTAGGAATCAGAAGCAAAGAAACTGAAAATAAAATTGCCAACATTCTAATATTCATACACTAATTTTTTAAAATACAGTATATGCATGTATACAATTTTGATTGCTAGATCTGAAAAAAGATATAAAGCTGGAAAAAGAAGCCTTGAGAATCTTCCTTACAGGAAAAGACTGTAACATCTGATTTTTAATTTTTTTTTGAAAAAAAGATGACTCAAGGAAGATATGGTCAAAGAAAGTATTATTATGCATGGGCAGAAAACAATTTCATTAGGACTAAAATGAAGATGCTCCCTAAAATGGGAGTTGGTATGATCAAACACAGATGCAAAGCACGATTTGGAAAACAGAATAGTGTTCTCTGGGGATAATTCTCCCTATGGTGTAGACTAGAGAAACAAAACATCTCTCTCAGGTGATTTTGATTCTTCTTCTCTGTTGAGTCTAATTGAGAAATGACCCTGAGACCAGCTGCTGTGCCTGCCTTTTCCCAAAGATGCTTAGTGTAAAGAATTATGAGGCAGCCATTCCCAGTTACAACCCTTCCCTGTTGTAACGTCCCAATGCCATACAGTCTCTCAAGAAACATTAAACAGAGGGCTGCGTGATAAGCTGCTACCCCTCAGATGACCATACAAGTCTTGCTACCAAACTTGCTAGAGAGTAGGAGGAAAGGAAAAATTGATACTGTTTTCCTAAAGTGTAATGACTACTGTGACCCAGCTTGACCTCAGCTCAAATAGCCACCCTTTGGATCAGATGTGTTTCTGTAGAGACATCCTTCACTGTTTTGGGGAACAAAGTTGCCTTCAAACCTGACCAGCTACATGTTCTGGCTTCTTTTGCAGAGTCTTCCAAACTCCTAATAAATTCTTTGTGCTTGCAGTTGAATGATTGACATTGCTTATTGATGGCAGACCATTGATGACACTGCCATCTATTAAAGGCACCACTCCTGGAGAGGACAGATGGGTTGATCATTTAGTCCAGTTCTTCTCCTCCCTCCTATCCCCATCATGAACTTTTAAGTGTTCCTTTCCTTCCCTTTCCCTTTCCCTTCCCTTTCCTTTCCCTTTTCCTTTCCCCTTCTTTCCTGTCCTGTCCTGTCCTGTCCTGTCCTGTCCTGTCCTGTCCTGTCCTGTCCTGTCCTGTCCTGTCCTGTCCTGTCCTTGTCCTTGCCCTTGTCCTTTCGTCTTTGGGAATAGGGCTTCAATACCACTAGTTTCACAACAGTAGGACTTTGCAGAGAATTTTGAATACCATAGTGCAGTGTTGGCAAACCTATGGTACGCGTGCCGGAAGTGGCACGCAAAACCATCCCGTGCCAAATGCGTGGTCTCACCGGCTCCTCAGCTGGCCGTTGCATGCGTGGTGCCAACAGACCCTGGAAGTGCAGCGGTCCATCGCGCATGCGTGAGCTGGCACCCGGCATTCCGGGTTGGCATCACGCACATGCGCGATGGATCGCCACACTTCTGGGGTTGCCGGCACCACGCGCGCGATGGCCAGCTGGCCGGCGTGTGTTTGAGCGCATGAATGCGACAAGAGCCGGCGAGGCCACGCATTTGGCACGGGATGGTTTTCCAGCACGCGAGAACACGAAAGGTTCGCCAATAGTGAATTGAAACTATTCCTTCTCAAGTAATCAACATCCATTCTGAATTATCTTGATCTACCTTGAAATGTTCAGATCTTTGTTCAGATCTGAAGCATAGCTTGCTAACAAGAAAGAAAATGATACAGTACTTCAGTGTTTTGCTAATCAATATTTTAGGCTCAATATTTTGTGTGCAGAATTGTAGCACTCTCAACAAATTATTATTATTTTTTGATGTAAAAGTACCGGTAAAATCTTTCCCATCTTTGCCTACATATTCTCTTTAAACATATATAACAATTGCCTGTACATCAAAGCTGTTAAATGTATCTTCGTATTGAGGAAGTTTTGTTCAAATATAGAAAGTCACATGATTTCTTTCCCTGGCTTAACCATTTGTAAGTTGCTACTCATTCCTGTTATACTGCAGTATCTGAATTTCTTGTTAAATGTAAATATTTTTGACATCAAGTAAAACAGTAACATGTTTCTTGAATTTTAATGTTATTTTCTTTCAGAATTGATTCTTCCAGCATGGTGATTTAAAAAAAAAATAAAGCTTGAAAAATAGTTTCTGAAATATCAATGCAAAGAGAAACATCTCTTTAAAATTAAGTTCAAAACACCTTTACTAGCCAGAATTGATGTAATCAATTCAAGTAAGTTTTTGGTAGTGTGAGACAAACGTCTTGTCCATTTGGAGTGACAGCAAGATTTTCAAGATTCCTGACCCGCTTCTCTGAGCCATGTTTCTCGGTTGGTGCAAATTATAATTGGCAAAGAGATTTAATACTTTTTCTCTATTGCTGGGATCTCACCCATTATTCCTCTTTGCCTCCTTGTAGCTACTTTTTAACTACAACATTTATACAATAATTGACTTCAAACATTTTCTGGTTTGGCGTGACTTTGGTGCTCTGGCTTGGTGATTTAAATTGCAATGATAGTTATGAATTTTTAGGTTAGAATATTGCCATTGGAACGAATAGAGTAAGTGATTTGATAACCCTTTAGCTGCTTTTATTATGGCAGAAACGTCAAAAAGTTCAAAAACTTGGTTGAGTTTATATGGTCCTCATTTCAGCTACCAGCTACTGAATTTTAATTGTACCTTTCCTTTTATACAAGGAAATAAAAAATATTTATTGCTCATAATCAATTCATTTACAATTAACTTTTAACCCTATGACTGTATAACTCAAACCTTTTGAACTTTGAGAGGTGTTTTGATATTGATGCTGTTCAAGTTTATTGTTTTATGAGAATTTGATGAGGGGGAGGGCTGTGGTCTACCCTGATTTTGGTCACAATAGTGAACAAGCAGTTTTAGTTATATAATCAAGACCACTCCTTTCAGAGAATTGACTTTGAGTAACAAAAATACTGGATATACTATAGAACTAGATAAATGACAAAGGGCCTCTGGTGGCTCATCAGGCTAATGCAGCCTGTTATTAACAGCAACTGCCTGCAATATTGCAGGTTCAAGTCCCACCAGGCCCAAGGTTGACTCAGCCTTCCATCCTTTATAAGGTAGGTAAAATGAGGACCCAGATTGTTGGGGGGCAATAAGTTGACTTTGTATATAGTATACAATTGGATGAAGACTATTGCCTGACATAGTGTAAACCGCCCTGAGTCTTCGGAGAAGGGCGGGATATAAATGCAAATAAAAAAAAAACAAAAAACTTTGGGATAGAAACTACAAATTGACAATGGCAACCATGTACAAGGAAAACCTGTATAAAATGTTTTATAGCTGGCATTTGCAACCGGCAAAGCTAGCAAAGATGTTTAAAAACATGTCCGCTAAACATTGGAAATGCAACCAGGCTCGTACTATCATATGTAGTGAACTTGCTCAAAAGCTAAAAAAATTTGGACATGATAATGATAAAGCAACATAAAGATTTAAAGTCAGAAATATTTTTGTTAGGAATTTTGCCAGAAAAATATAATAAAGGAAATATATATCTAATACTACATATTAACGGCAGCAAGAATTGTATTTGCACAACACTGGAAAAATGAGGAAACGCCTTCAGAAGAAAATATAATCAAAAAAATATTAGATTGTGCAAAAATGGATAGGTTAACGCTAAAGATAAAGGATAAAGAAGAGACAGAATATTTTTAAACTTGGGATTTGTATTATCAATGGTTAGATAATAACGGTAGAAATTAGAAGTTGGAAGAATAGTATTATATACAAGTAAAGAATATCATTATTACTATTATGTATATGTAAAATGATCCAGACAATACACTGTCTATTAAATATTTATATATGTTAAAGAAAAATGTATAAATAAAAATTATTTTTTTTAAAAAAATACTAGCATTTGGTCATAGGACACATGGTTCTGGTTCTGGTTCTGATATTGACTTGAATGTGCTGAGATAAGGATCTGGGCATTTGATTGACACATTTAAAATGTGACCTAGGCAGTTGTGGCTTGGATCTTTTCTGGGCTCTTTCATTGGGAAGAATCCTAATACACTCTGTGTGACCAGCTTATGTCTAGATAGATTGAGCTGTATAATCTTCCTCATTATGGGTATTATATAAAATCTTGAGTTTTACAAGCAAATTTGTTGTTTTCTACATTATCCAGCAACTGAAAATATGTCAGCCAGATGTCCTTTTTGAAACTTCCATTGCTTCTATTAAAAATCTATCTACTACTGTTTATTTAGGCTTTGAAGCTTTATCATACAATGCGTATTTTTTCTTTTTAAGAGTCAAACTAGATATACTGTAATTCTTGGTGTGTTGTATAGACTGATATTTGTTTTAATTGCTTAGTAAATAGTTGGTCTGAATTGTAGAGCAGGCCAGATAGTTTTCAACTGTTTTTGCTTTTGTAAACACAGATGGAATTAGCTTCTCCCTCCTTTTTTTAAAAAAAATAACGTAAGGTAAATTAAAAAATGTGGCCACATATGATCAAACTATCTGACAATCATTGATTGGGTTCACATGTCAAATTACCGTAAGTCATTATGTAATAAATCACAGAGGCCTGGTTCATATGTAAAACAAACCAACCAAGTTAGCATCCTGTTAACCCATCTATCATATCTACGTACTTTGAATTGTAATGAGCATCTTTCTTATTCAGCTCCTGCCTTGAGAAGCAGATAGAAGCTCTCATGGGCTGGTTTCAATCAGGACATTCTTTCCAGAACCGTTTTTTAAAATAATAATTCCAGTTCCCTGAAGCTGTATTTAATTAAAAATAATAATTATTCTTTTTTGTATGCATAATTTGACGATTTAGAATGTGCAATAATTAGACTAGTTGAAATAGTATGTCTGCTGTTACGGAACAAAGCCAGCTTTATTCAGATTTAACTTGAATAATCTTTTTGTGTTTTGGTAAAATTTGTCTCCCAAGTCAAGCTGGCCGTTCAGCACAGTAAGTAATGCTCACTTCCCCATTACTAATTTTAACTGACATAGCCCCTCTGTCTCTAGTGGTAAAAGTTATTTTAATGTGGAGGAATCAACACTGTTTTTGAAGTATAGGCCTTCACTGTTCTTTGGAACAGCATTTTCCATCCTCTTATAAACAACCATGGAAATCTGCCAGAGAGGATTTAAGGGCTACGACTGTTGAGGAAAAAAAAAATTTCAAAGCTTGAAATGTTCTTTAAGGAAGTGAATTATGCATTTCCTGAAATGCTTCTGTTAATAATGTTTTACTGTCATATTTTAAGAAATAGAATAATTGGTTCAAAATTATTGCCTGTTATATCAGCCCTTTACATCTCTCCTTGTCACTCATGTTTTTTTGGGGGGGTGTATGTGTATGTGTCAGTATGACCACTGACTTCCTTTATTTTTCTACTCTGTTGTTACTTCTTGCCCGGTCAGTCTGTGGTCTAGTAGTTCATACCTCCAAGTAAGCCATAGTGCACTTTGTTTGTTTTTGGTTAAATGTGGTATGTGAATCCAGTCAGTTGTGTTTTAATAGGTCATGTTTAATGGCTTAGAGCAACGTGTAAGCTCAACTCTTGGGGCTTACTTAACAAACTGTGGCTTGGCTTGATACATGGATCCAGACAATATATTTTCAAGGAGATGAAAGGAATCTGTGTTTTATCAAGTGTCAGGGAACGTTTTACTCAAAGCTGAAAACCTAATTTCAGTTGTGGATGATTCATAATGTAACAATAATGAAATTATAATAAAATTATACCATATATATAACTTTATTAACAATCTTAATGCAGCTAATAAGGTAACTCAAGTCAGATGTCAGCTTTGGAAGCCATACTAGGCCGAAGGCTTCCACGCTGCCACTTTCTCCTGTGTGGGAAAGTAGGAGAAGGGGGAGTTGGTACAAGGGGCCATTAGACATAATAACATTCTTCCTGCCAGTCAAGGTCAGGCCAAGACTGCATCTGGACAAGGAGTGGTCGGAGTGATGCCTCGAGATGGGACGGTTGGTGAGATGGGACGGTTGGTGACTGGACCACGTGATCGGCAGAGGAGTCAAGGAGGGGGTGGGGGGTCTGGGGTTTTGTACTGCTGAGGGAAAACCCGGATCTCCAGATTCGGAGTTTATCCAACTGTGCCAGTTTACCTATGCTAGTAAAAGAACTTTTAAAGATGTTTGCCACGGAGTCTTTTCTGCAGGAAGGGGTTTTCTGGAACGTTGACATCAGATTTGATTCATAATGACTCCATATATAATTTTGGGCAACAATATAGAAGTAGCTTGGCTTTGCTTTCTCCTAAGATTTTTTTTCAGTTCCCCAATCTACTTTACAGCCCTGATATTCCTTGGCAGCCTCCCAGATTTTATCATGCTTAGATTCTGAGTCCAAACAAGATTGACCAGATGCTGGAAGCTAGATATTTGTACTACTTATTATTATAGAATATTGTATTAAATTACCACAAGGAAACTACAGAGATTCCAATAATTTGTATCATATTTCATACAAACGTGTATATATTTGATAGATATGAATCTAGATTAGATTTCTTTTTGTACTTATTGCATAAAGCCCACTTACTATAATCGCACTCTTTAATAATGTTAACATTTATTATACAGGTTTTGAATTTAATAAGGGCAACAAACTGAAGTTACGTTGTTTTATGCTCCTACAAGACCAATATGCTGAATTTATCAGCATTTTTTCTTTTCTGACTATCAGGTTTCAAATATTTTTCCTATGAATATTTCAGTATTTGCTGAAATAGCATGGTACTCTCCCAAGGTCCTCAGGTTTGTCTTTCCTTCAGCCTATAAACCAGGCATGTCAAATTCAAGGCCCGGGGGCTGGATGCGGCCTGCGGGGTGCTTAGATCTGGCCCGTGGGGCCGCCCTGGAAACAGCAAAGGATCGTCCCGCAGTGCCTCTGCCCCTCCCAAGCTCCGTTTTCGCTGGCAGAGGGCTGCAGGAGGCCATTGCAGCCAAAAACGGAATTTGGGAGCCTGTTTTCACTGGCAGAGCTCTCAGGCCACATGAGGCGCCCCTGACAGTAGTGACATCGAGCTGGCCACACCCATCCTGGCCACACCAACCCTGCCCCCCCCAAGGTCAAACACAACCCTCAATGAAACAGAGTTTGACACCCCTGCTATAAACATTATCAAGAAAAACTAAAAGCCTGGTTGAACATAATAGGGCACTATATTTTAACTTTAGCCACACCATTTTACAATGGTGAGCATATCCTAACAATTGTTTCATGTAGAAAGGAATGTGCCCAAAACATGTGTCTCGAAAGGCCGAGCTATTGTTTCTTGTTGGCCTGCCATTCTCCAGATACAGTAAACGGATCCCAGATCACATTTTTGATTAGCTGAAAGGAACCATCCCATCAACTATTTGAAACTGTCCAATGACTGCAAAAATTGACTACCTCACTGTTTTCCAGGCATTACAAATGGACACACGTCTCTTTAGCAAATGATACTTTGTGGCGAACAGTTTCTTTAAATTCAGGTCCCTTTTTGGATTGAAACTATGCTTCAATTTTCTGAAGAGCTTCTCATGTGCTCCTACAGTTGAGAGAAATATGGGTAGTCCTCAACTTACAACAGTTCATTTAGTGGATATAAATTCAAATTAAAAAAAAAAGTTATAACGGCACTGAAAAACAGGGACATGACCATTTGTCACACTTACAACCATTGCAGCATCCCCAAGGTCACATGATCAAAATTCAGATGCTTGGCAACTGGTTCATATTTATGAGGGTTGCGTTGTCCCCCTAACCAAAATCTTGTAAGGCATGTTAGGCTTAGAGAGGATGAGTGGCTTAGGCCAGTGGTTACCAACTGATGGTCCGTGAAAAAATTTTGGTGGTTCGCAGAAAAATTATTCACATTTTTTAAATATTGCACTAAATCGGGGTCCTCAAACTATGGCCCCTGGGCTGGACACATGCAATGAACATTGCACATGCAATGAACACGTGCAATGCAGAGAGTCTCCCCCTTCAGAGTCTTTCTGTGTGGGTTGGAGGGAGGAAGAAATTCCGACTTGGGGTCTGCTTCAGCCTCCTGGTGTAGGGCTTTGGGTGAAGGCTGGAGGGAAGTGCCGCTGGTGGCTAGAAGCCAGAGGGCCTTGTTCCAGTGGACTGCATCATGGCCTGGAACTGGCTGACCATCTCAGCCCGCTGAGCCTCCAGGAGCCGGTAGCTGGCCTTGCACTCCTATAGGTCTTCCTTGTGCTTGGAAAGTGTATGCTTGTAGTGAGGTGCTTCTGCTGAGCCTCCTTCTCAGTCAATTTGAACTGAGCCAGCTGTTTTGCCAACTCTTTCTCATGGTGGCTGCTTAGCTCCAACAACTGCTTCTTGTTGGGGCCCTAAGGAGCCTGGGTGGGGAGGCGAGGAGTGGCTGGCAGGAGAGGGGTAAGTAGAGGCAGGTGAGGTGCCCGTCGATGTGAGTGACATCAAGTTGGCCATCGAGTTGGCCATGCCCAGCCAGTCACATGACCACCTAGCCACACCCATCCAGCCAGTCATTAGGCAGATCATGTTAGTGGTCCATGGGATTTAAAATTATGAATTTAGTGGTCCCTGAGGTCCGAAAGGTTGGGGACCCCTGGCTTAGGCAACTTTCAGGCCTAAAATCTTGGTCTCCTGTTCCTAGTGCAACATTGTAAGGTTGGTATGCAATGATATGGCAGGGAAGCTTTCATTTTTCTCGTTTTAATTTTGTTTTGAAAACATTGGCAGCTGACTGGTGAGCAGTGTAAGAGGTTGAAGGATTCTTGTGGCCCACTAGTGTGATCTGGATGGGTGCATCTAGATTTTGGACTTGATCAACTTTATAGAGGAGGAGCCACCTCCTCAATAGTTTTGGATCTCCCCCTTTGGTCACCGGAAAGCCAAGGGTAAGTAATTCCCATTTAATGAAAAAGCCAGATACCCATTTTCAGTTATTTGTCCTAATATTACCCTCGAGAAAAGAACTTTAATTTTGTTGATGATATGATAAATAATTTATGTAATAAATGTTCTAATTACATGATACATTCTAATTTGTGCATTAATAAAGAAAAATAAGAGTATGTGGCTAGGAACATTTTCTGTAGGTATTTCTAGCTGGCTTTATAAAGCATTCCCAGGAGCTTCAGTGCTTAATAGGAAACCCACATTGCTGCAAAACCTGGGATTATCACATGTCCTACAGCAGAAAATGTTAAGAATGATCTAGCCATGTTCTATTTAAAGGTTCCTAATTTCACAATGGAATTCAATACTTGAAGATAATTTAATCTGAATATTCTCTGCCCCAACTACATTTTTTTCTGGGAAATCCTAAGACTATTCTTTATCACATTTATTTCAAAAGAGTAAACACATAATTATTTTAAAAGGTTTGTTAATGTTAAAGTTAGATCCATTTTTTTAACATTATTTCATAAAACACATAATTAGATATAGATACTTAGCCAAAAATATCGGTCTATATATCTTTTTCAGAACTAATTACCTATTAACGTCTTGTAAAATGCCACAGAATCAAAGAGTCCAATATTATTAAAGTAAGAAGATTTGAAATCATTATAGCAAAGAAGATTAAAAAGTAGCTAACTAGGATAATTTTGAATGCTTATTTTAGTAACAGGTCATTATTGGTATCCCAAAAATATTGAATGAATACCAAATTTCAATAGATTTCAACAATTTTTCATTCTTTTTTTAAAAAAAAAATTAATCCATGCAAGACAATATTTAATCTTAAGGGGAAAAAATTAAAACTATATTAAAAATACAAACTATGGAGCAAAAAAACATTTTATACTTACCAATACTCTGTTTTTCCCAAAATAAACATCCCCTGATAATTAGCCCAATCGGGCTTTTGAGCGCATGGCAATAAGGCTAAGCGCTTATTTCAGGGTTCAAAAAATATAAGACAGGGTCTTATTTTCAGAGAAACACGGTAGTCATGAGTTCACTACTATAATATGAGCAATACAATACAGTCAGTATAAGACATCACAAAATCCATGCCATATTAACACATATTTCCACATCCTTTGAATAATAGAAAATATTGTCTTTTCCAAAACAAGTAAATCACACATATGCAGGAGGCATTTTTTGTTCTTGTATTTATGAAGTGGCCATTTCAAAAATTTGCATTGTTTATTAGGAATACATAAAATATTGTGCCTGGAGAACAAATTAAAAAGAAAAGAAAATTGCTAGGACTAGCTACAGCACATCTCTGAAGAGAAAACTATTACATTTTTTTTTTTTTGGTCAAATTAACTAGACTCTGGGCCATAGGTAATTTCACTGAATCTTCCATTTCATGCTACTTATCTCATCAAATTTTCCATGAGAATGAGAGTATCTTACAAAATAGTCTCATAGAATTTATAGGATATTTAACTTATCAATCTCTGCCTTACAGAATAGACTCATAGATCTCATAAGTGAATTGGTTGGTGGTAAATTTTCTAACTACAGTTAACGGCCTACCTATAACCAGCTCCTGTAATAATGTAAATCTATCTGAAATTTCTGAACATTTTTAAAACAGTGGCTCATATAACTACAGACACTAATCTGGGTGGGTGGGTGAGAAATACACTTACCTGCTTAGCAAGTCTTCACAGGAGGGCAAATCCATCCAAGAGAAACTGAATCTGTTCCATGAATGATTAAAAACATCACTAACTTATCTGGATTCCATGTTAGGTTCTTCTATTTATTTCAGTCCATTGTCACTAAAAGGCAGCAGTTCATAATTTAAGCAGCTTCCTTCTAAAAGGCATGGATTTAATTATGTAATTATGCACCTATGTTTATATGGAATTTATATTTATATGGAAAGAGGTATGTATTTTATTAACAGTATTTTATTGGTTAAAGCCCCCACTATTTATCTCAGCAGTTCAATAGAAATATTAAATAGCTGGAAGAGTAAGATAGAATCCTGAGAAGTTCTACTGGCCGATGACCACATAGGAGTCTGTTCTAGCCTCACATGAACTGTATAGAATAATAAAACAGTTGCTTCCAAGTCCCAAACCAGTTAAGCAGCCCGGAAGAGTAATATGATACAAAAACACACAGATCAGTTAGCAAACTGGCAAGGGTGTACCCTTTTCTATCCAGTTTCAAATAAAGATAGTCTCCTAAAGCAGTCAACACTTTTAATTGCTACCCATGGTAATTACCTAGGCCTAATCCAGCAATTCATTGCATATATTGATTTAAAAAAGAAGTATGTCATTGCATTGAAATTACCGGATCTTCTTCTGCCTGGCCACTGCAAAAAAGTGCTGGTATTCTGAAAACCACCTGGTTTGTATAAACCTCGATATATAAACATTGCACTCCACAGAACTATTGTTTCATAGGTGGCTTTCGAACATGAATCTCCTGGGCTTTCTTCATCCTGCTGTGCAACCCAAAGACTTTTTGTCCCCAAATTGGTTGACTCTCAAATAATATTGGCCCATGACTATTTATCTAATGGGAAGAACTGCAGTAAAAACCTTTTGAACAGCATGGACCTGGGTTGCTTATATAAGATGCTTTTATGTGTTTTGCACGGAATGTGTCTCAGATTGCATCTGAAGGTACGTAGGCAAAGGATTTATATGAGCTTCATGAATACACAACCATTCTGTTCTTTTCCATATATAGCTCTTGAAAGAGATATGTAACAATTTAGCCATCTTATTGTATAGTTTAAAAAAGGGAAGTGGTGGCTCAGTGGCTAAGATGCTGAGCTTGTCAATCGAAAGGTCAACAGTTCAGCGGTTCGCATCCCTAGTGCCGCGTAACGGTGAGCTCCTGTTACTTGCCCCAGCTTCTGCCAACCTAGCAGTTAGAAAGCACGTAAAAAACGCAAGTAGAAAAATAGGAACCACTTTTGGTGGGAAGGTAACAGCGTTCCATGTGCCTTTGCCGTTTAGTCAGGCTGTCTACATGACCACGGAGACATCTTCGGACAGCGCTGGTTCTTTGGCTTTGAAACGGAGATGAGAATTGCCCCCTAGAGTCGAGAACATATGTGCAAGGGGAACCTTTACCTTTACCTTATTTTATAGTTACCACTGGTTTACAGGGCTATTTTAATCAGTTGAAGGTAAAAATGATAAAGGCAATGGAACAATAGACCTGACATAGACTCTAGAATGGATCTGATGTCCTGTTCAGTGACAGCAAACAAAGCTGTTCTTAGCCATCATCACTGCATCTGCAGAAACGGTGCATGCCAAGCTATGATCGATGCTTGTCAAGTTTTTATCTTCTAAAAATGGGGGGGAAAAAATATTCTTAAAGAAGTGAAATCTTTCATGCATGTACCTGATGTTTGTTCTTCTTGATGTTGGAAACTAGTAATGGTAAAGAATGAATGGATAGATAACTCTTTTACCCTTGATACATCAAAACTTACATGGAATTCAGATGTTATATTTTTGTGTTACGGGAGGAAACCTTGTTAATCTATACAGGTATACAATTCTATACCTGATTTAATAGCCAAAAATCAGGTAGCACTTTTTCCAGCTAATACCTTTTACAGTAGCCTTCGACTTACAATAGTTTGTTTAATGACTATTCGAAGTTTTAATAGCACTGAAAAAAGTGATTTATGGCTGTTTTTCCACACTTAATGACCGTTGCAGCATCCTTGTGATCACATGATCAAAATTTGACACTTATCAACTGGCATGTATTTACGACAGTTGCAGTGTCCCAGGGTCACGTGACCCGCTTTTGCGACTTTCTGACAAGCAGAATCAATGGGGGAAGCCAGGTTAACTTAACTGTGTTACCAACTTAATAACTGCAGTGATTCATTTAACAACTGTGGCAAGAAGAATGAGTAAAAATGGTAAAAATTTTGGTAAAACCCACTTAAAAACCATCTCGCTTAGCAACATAAATTTTGGGTTCAATTGTGGTTGTAAGTCAAGGACTGCTTGTATTAAAATGTGCAGCATTTTTGAACTGCAGTTCGTTTCATCAGAACTACAGAATGGTATTCTGTGCCTTTTAATAACATTTGTTAGAAAACATGGTGCTGGAAGTTTCTATGAAGCTAACTTTTGTGTGTTTTCAGTAGCTAATCCTTGAACAAAGGAAATCAGTTAAACAGCTAAAGAGATGACTGCTGTACAGTACTTTCTCTTCAGTGGTCAACCTAATTTTTTTCTTTTTTCACGAGATCAATAACCAACATTACAGCTTTTTTGATTTATTTAAAACTTTCATCACTCTGAGTTAATGAAAAATGTTTGGTAAGAATCTCAGGCAGTGATTTGAAAAAAAAAAAGTCCCTTACAGTCTGAACAATGTGTAAGAATATTTCACGAAGTCCTGCTAACTATGGAGTAAAGCCATGTAATTGCTGATATTGCAAACAGCCAAAAGATTAGAAGATTCACTTATAATCTCAGAAAGTCAGATGTGGACTTAAAGCCATTACATAAGAGTGAAACCGCATACTTTTTTGATGATTACATAAATATGAACCCTGAACGGTTCAATCTCATTAAAAAACAAACAAACTGGTGAATGAAGAATGGGAATACTAGGTAAACTTTGCACAGATCTTAGTCTCTTTGCTGAAAGATGAACAAAGGATTCCTCTTCAAAGAATACCAGAATTTTTGGGGGTGGTGCATCCACGACCAATTGTAGGATCCTCTGTTGTCAAATAGCATCAGGAATCTCCCCCCCCCCCTGTAGAATCCGAGTTCTATTGAAAGTTTTTATCTAGTCCATATATCTCCAGCTGCGGGTATGGGACTTATTTAATGGGATTGTCTTCCTATAGGTCCCTCTCTGCTTAGGGAAGTATATGGAATTGTGGAGCTGTACATGCTGCAGAACAACCTCCACCAGAACACCATTGAGATATATACCAGTGATACCAGTAATCAGAACCTTTTCTTCACCCTTTAAATACCTTTTGTGGCCACGGACACCCAAGACTTAACTCAAGATTTAAATCGTAACATTTCTTCAAGTCTATGCAGACCGCCCCTATGATGACGTCTCAGTTCGACTCAGGGGTCCGTGTAGTTTGGCAACAAAGGGAAGATAACAGATTCCTTAACCTGACCTAAAAGACAAGCATTCTCTTCTTCCTAGAGTCTAACATTGCATGTGTCTTAAAATGGGGGTGTACTAAATTCACCTGCAATTTGACCTAGTAAAGTCTGGATATGTCAGGTCTGATTGGGAAAATGGTTTTATAGCCTCTAATGGCTGCAGGGGAAAAAGAATTAGGTCGCTGGAGGGGATGGACCTGATATTTTGGGGTCTTGAGGAGAAAATTATTTTTATCCGTTAGTTTTAAAAAGAATGATTTTGCCATTTCATTTCAAAAATGGAAATTAGGAATTTCCAAAAACAGGGCTAGAGGTTTACATACAGTTCGTGGAGGATTATTCAAACAGGCTTGTCCCTGTTTTATGAAAGTTTATTTAAAATAATATATTTATTATATTATAAAATGTTATACAAGTAGTCCTCAACTCAATACTGTAGAAATGATACCGTGTTTCCCCAAAAATAAGACCCTGTCATATATTTTTCTGAACCCTAAAATAAGTGCTTGGCCTTATTGCCATGTGCTCAAAAGCCCGATTGGGCTTACTATCAGAGGATGTTTTTATTTTGGGGAAAACAGGGTAGTAGATTTTAGAAAAATACTACCACCTCTTACAATACTAGACAACACAGTATCAACAGTAGAGACCTTCAAGTTTCTGGGTTCTATCATATCTTAAGACTTAAAATGAAAAAAAAAACTAACATCAAAAACCTCATCAAAAAACCACAACAAAGAATGTCCTTCCTGCACCAACTCAGAAAGCTCAGGGTGCCCAAGGAGCTGCTGATCCAGGTCTACAGAGGAATTAATGAGTCTGTCATCTGCACCTCTGTAACTGTCTGGTTTAGTTCTGCAACCCAACAAGACAGACACAGACTTCAGAGGATAATTAGAACTGCAGAAAAAACCATTGCTACCAACCTGCCTTCCATTGAGGACCTGTATACTGCATAAGCCAGAAAGGGGTCTGTGAAAATATCTACAGACTCCTCACATCATGGACATAAACTGTTTCAACTCCTACCCTCAAAACGACACTATAGAGCACTGCACGCCAGAGCAACTAGACACAAGAAGAGTCCCCCCCCAATGCCATCAGTCTGCTAAACAACTAATTCCCATGATACTGTCAAACTGTTCTTCTTCTCACCTTTCCTATTACTTATCTCCTTATCTTCTTATGATTATAACTTTGTTGCTTGTATCTTACAATGTATATTGTATTGTAGTATGATTTATGTTAGTTGCTTATGTAGTGTCCTATGATTATCACTAACTGTTGTATCTTATGATTCACAATAAATGTATTTTTATGATTATGATCACGATTTATCACTTGTTGCTTGTATGTACACTGAAAGTTTATGCACTGGAGACAAATTCCTTGTGTGTCTACTCACACTTGGCCAATAAAGAATCCTGTAAGTCTATCTTTTGGAGATACATATGCAATGTCTCTCATGCACATACAAAAGGGGGTAGGATTTACAGCAAACAATTTGTTGTTCTGCATCTTCTCATGCTCCCCCTCCACCAGTTGTTTCTCATGGAATGAGACAAAGCACAGTTCCCTGAGAGTTTTTATAGTGTATACACAAAAAGTACAAGTATCCATTTTCCACATTACCAGATATAACTGTGTAGTTGTTACAACTGGAGGATTTATCTAGTCTTCCTGCTTGGAGAATGGGTAGCAGGTGCAAATCACAAAAGAATATTTGTAGCTCAGGGTTGAGCTGTGGAGACCTTGGTATTCTCTGCACTTGGTTGTTTTCTTGCAGACACTTCACTACCAAAGTAGGTAACAATTTGCTAGGAGACAGTGGGGTTCAACTCTGATGAATGCACAGCAATTGTGTCCAGCCCTCAAGGCCTTCTACTCTGAGAGTTATGATTGTGTAGAAACAGCTGCTCATCTCTCAAAAAAAGAGTAAGATTTCAGTAAAACCAATTTCATTTTATATATGATGTAAAAAGGTAAAGGTTCCCCTTGTGTTAGTCGTTCCCGACTCTAGGGGGCAGTGCTCATCTCTGTTTCAAAGCCAAAGAGCCAGCGCTGTCCAAAGACGTCTCCGTGGTCACGTGGCTGGCATGACTAAACACTAAAGGCGCACGGAACGCTGTTACCTTCCCACCAAAGGTGGTCCCTATTTTTCTACTTGCATTTTTTACATGCTTTCGAACTGCTAGGTTGGCAGAAGCTGGGACAAGTAACGGAAGCTCACCCTGTTACGTGGCACTCGGGATTCGACTGCTGAGCTGCCGACTTTTCTGATCGACAAGCACAGCATGTTAGCCACTGAGCCACCACATCCCCTATATATAATGTACAATGACAATAAAGGCAATACTATTTTGCTTGTTAGAATAGTGTGGAGCAGAAGAGCAGAAACTCTAGCAAGCAGAATGGTGGACGTTAGCGGAGTCTTCATTTGAACAGACTTCCTTTTGCTAGTCCTAGATAATAGCTGTGTGAGCTTTTTTTTCCTCTTCTCCATTGGAATGAACAAAGCAGATTTAAACTAGTTAAACTTCCTGTTTCTTGTTCTTTTGATATATTCTAGTTTGTTTAGGTGCCTGATTATGGACTTTGCTCCCTTAGAGGTTGAATAGGATTGTATCCAGATCAGGGGTGAAATGCTCCTGGTTCAGACCAGATTGCCCGATCCGGTAGTGATGGCGGTGGGTGGTTTGGAGAACCGGTAGCAAAAATCCCTGCCCCCCCCCTTGCCCAGCTGAGGCGTACGATTATATTGACCAAAAAAATTCTTTTAAAAGTAAAATAAAAAGCCTCTGAGGATCGGGCGGCTCAGCTGGGATCATCAGAGCCTTTTAAAAGCATTTTTTCTACAACCTCTTGTAGGAAAAATGCTTTTAAAAGTAAAAAAAAAATGTTGGCCACGCCCACCCAGTCACATTACCTCCCCCATCAAGCCACACCCACAGAACTGGTAGTAACAATTTTTACATTTCACCCCTGATCCAGACTCTTTTTATGATGCAGAGATCATAAAAAAAAACCTGGTTCACGGCAAGTGAAGTCATGGCAATAGTGAGGTATTTAAAACAATACTAAATTAACTTTATGAATGTTTGTACAGCTTCATTGGTCCTGAACTATCCACTCATTATGAACTATCCGCCCATTATAGTGAAAAACCCTGTTGCTTTTAACATTGTATTTAATTGGTAAAGAAGAAAGGAAATGCTTAAAAAGTGATAAATATGTTTTAAAAGGAGTGTCTGGCTTCTGGTTCAGAAGCACACCAACTTGGATTAAAGGAGTAATTGCACATTATGTACATCTTAGGGCTGACAAGTAAAAACTGGGAACATTTTAGATGTTTCAAGAACGTGGCAAGTCTGGAAAATCTTGCGAAGGCATTTTTCCTGTATGCATAGCCAGTTCCTGTATGAAGATATCAGAGTAGGAAAGATGCACAGATAGTCCCCAACTTACAATGGGTTACTTATTGACCATTCAAAGTTATGACGGACCTCTCCAGGGCTACTTATGACCCAAATTCATAGTTCCAACATCCTCCCAGGTCATGTGACTGCATTTGAGGTGCTTGGCAACTGGCCCACTTTTACAGTTGTTTGCGGTTATGGGACTGCAATTTATGACAGGATTTTTTGCCAGAAAACCAATCCTTCTGGTTGCCAACAGTGGATTTGCTTAACAATTGCTGCAAAAAAAAAAAAAAAAGAATAAAGTCGGGTGCAGTTACCTAGTGACCTGCTTAAGGACTGGAACAACTTATCATTGTAATTCTAGGTTCAATAACAGTTGTAAGTTGAAGATTACATGTAGGCAGTGCAGTATAGTACTTATGTGCAATATAGTACTTAGGTGCAGACTATTATGTTTAGCCTACCATTTTGATATTGCACCAGACTAAAACTGGGAGATTGTGAGATCTAGTTCCGCCTTAGGCACAACTGGGTGACCTTAGGCCAGTTATTCTCTCTGACTCAGGAAGGAGGCACTGACAACCCGCTTCCAAACTCTTGCCAAGAAAACTGCAGCAACTTGTCCAGATAGTTGCCAGGAGTCAAAAATGACCTGAAGGCACAATCCCTCCCCCAAAACAAACACATTTATATTGTGCCTTTTATAAATAAGTTCAAGATATAGAATGGTCTCTTCAACTCTTCTCCATGACAACAACCCTGCAAGGTTGAGCTGCATGAGAGCGACTTAGACAAAGGCACCCCCTGAGCTGCTTCCTTCTAGAGTAGAGGGAGTAGTGTATTAGAGAGCAGACTAAAACCTGATTTAATCCAACATTGGAAGGGCTAAATCACATTGTCTCTTTCCCAGTTCTAGAGTCTGATATTTGGGAAGGATGGAGATGCCGAAAAGGGACTTGATGATAAAATAAATATCCCTAACTCAGCTCTGGTTGCTTGCATGGCACCAGCACATTACTTTCCAAAGTATTCAGGTAGACTGACTTTCTCTCAATGGTCCAGTAAAAACCAGAACGCCCAAGTTTGCCCAACAAACAGGAAGTATAGTTACATTGCACTGTTTCCCTGTATATCAGTAAAACTTCCTGCCTGCTCATAGCCTTATCTTGTCCACAATACTGGAGGAATGGATAACCTTGAGGGGTTGTTGAATAGCAGACAACTGTTTCTGAGATAAGCCGGAGAAGGCAAGGAGAGCGAGATCGCAGTGTATACATAATATAATAACACTTATTTCAAGTTGCTGCTTCCATTTTAACTCAGTCTGTTGTGATTAATGTGGCGGCTTAGGCTAAATCGTTTTGAACCCGGGCCAAGCCTCCTCCAGATCTGTGGCTACAGCAGAGAGGTTTCTAGTAGGGCAATATTCAAAGCCTTTATTAAAAACAACCACCTGTGAAGGTGCTTTTTCAAGAGGCAGCTGGACTTTCTGGTTTGTTTTTGAAGACGTTTCCCTTCTCATCCATGAAACTTCTTCAGCTCTGAATCTTGTTTTTCTCTGAAGACGTTTCGCTTCTCATCCAAGAAGCTTCTTCAATTCTAGCTGAAACCTCTTCAAAGAAAAACCAGAATTTCCAGTTGCCTTTTGGAAAAGCACCTTTGGGAGAACCGTGACCTGGATGACTGAGAATCTCCATAGACTATGAAGTTATTCATCTAGGATGATAAATCGGAGAGAAAGCGCTGTTTTTGAGTGGTGGAGTCTGGGATGAAATATCGGGCAGGCGTCCAGAGTGGATAAGGTCCGTTCTGGCTCGCGCGTGGATGGGAACTGAGCGGAGCATTTCCACGGCGGGAAGTTTCCCCTCTTTTTGCTGTATAAGGCGGACGATCGATCCCGCCTGAGGGACGGTTGAATTTTTCCCCCCTCCTTTAAAAAAAAAATGCAAGCGGATACTTGGACGCAGAGTCCGGCTCTCGTGTTTTATGCAAAACGGGGAGCCGGTTGAACGAAAGAAGAAGAAGAAAAAAAAAAAGCCCTTCGCTGTAATACGTCGAAGGTTCCTAGTTCCCGCCTCATACCAGCTAGCAAGGTGCCGAGGTGAATCAGCCTGGGTTGGCGATCCAGCGCCAGAGAGCTAAGAAGCGGCGGCGCCGCCAGGCGAGGGAAACTTTGCAGACTTTGCAAGAGAATCGCGGGTCAAACCAGGTGCTGGATCGGGCTGAGAGGGAGGATCAGCCAAGGTTCCCGCGTTTGGGGGAAGGGAGGGAGGGAGGGGGCGCGCCCGGTTTGCGAGGAAGGGGTGTGGGGGGGGGGACTAAACGGGAAAAGCGGGAGAAAATGGAGGTTGGTAGTAGAAGCGTCCACGCTGCCGAGGACAGCCCGAAAGCCCACCGTCGCTTTTCTTCTCTTCCAGGAGACCCCCGCGTCTCTGCAGGACCGACCAAAATGACTGAGTGATCATCTCGGGCTCGCTGCCTTCTCCGGCTTTCCCCGATCTTCCAGGAAACCGCAGCTTGAAGGAAGGAAGGAAGGAAGGTGTAGAAAAGAGCGCGGCTCGCTCAGGTACGGACGACTCCCCCCCCGGAGCCTGAATACCGAGCAGTCTATATACATGCATAATGTATATACATACATATATACAGTGCTCGGCCGCCTGGCCCCTGCTCGCCTGCTTGCTCAACGGCAGCCTCAGCGCTGCTCGGCGCAAATGCGCAGTTGACAAGTCTGGTTGGGAGGGAGGGAGGGAGGAGGGAGGGAGGGGGAAGAGGCGAAGGGCGGGGGTAAAAGGCACGTTGTTTTCCTCGGTCGGGGCTTCCCAGCCCAGAGTGGGCTTTTCCGGGACCGGCTTATTCCAGCCTGCGAGCGCCGGTTGCTCTTTGTTCGCTCGGCCGGCCACCTGAGCTCCTGTGTATCGCGATCCGGGGAGGGAGCCCCGGGCAGACAATGGTGGAGCCGCTCACGAAGCAGACCGAAAAGTAGGAGCATCAGAGCAAACCGGCTCTAGCCGGGAAGCGCTGGAGGAGGGGAATTGAATTGACGCCGGACTGCGAGAGCGGTTTTCAAGGAGAGCAGGCGCAACTGTGGGCTGGATATTGGCTCTGCTCTCCTAGATCCTTTTTTTAAAATTGTTTTTTTTAATAATAGAAAGAAAGAAAAAAAGAAAGAAAGAGGGAAGGGCCTGCGGTCGCCTTTGTCACATCTCCTCCTCCTCCTCCTCCCTCTTGGCAGTAAGTTCAGCCTTCGATCATGTTGGAAGGAAATACAATCCGGACGGGGCGAGGGTGTTGGATTGAGCCGCCTACGGGGGGGGGGCATTGAGAGGAGGAGGAAGGTTTCCGGTGTTTAAAGTTTTTTTTCGGCTCAGCCATTGATGGGCTGGGAGAGCTGGGTTTGTCGAGCGTGCGTCCTGCCCTAACGGGAAGGGAAGCTCTTGGTGACATGTGTGATGCGCTGGGGGCTTTTGAAACAAAAGATGGGGAATGCATCAATCACTGTCTTTGGGATTGAATGGGTGGGTGGGTGGGCAACGTGCAGGATAGAAAATACATCCCTTTTCCTAGTGTAAAATCCTCATTTCATAAGGATCCTTAACGCTGGTTATGATCCCTATGCAACGACCAATATTTTTGTATGTGCAGTTGCTGGGAAGCCTCTACCATGATTTGATGCAAGGACTGTGCATGTCCCCCTTTTTGCAAGTTGTTTTTGCAGCCTGGCAGAGCAAAAAGTACATAGTTGATACAAAAAAATAAATAAAAATCAAGGCCTTTGGTGGTGAAAAAAGCTGTCCCATTTTCCCACTGAAATATAAATGGAGGAAGGTGACAACCTTTCTGCCTGTCTTCTCTCTTAACTGATGTATGTAACAGTATAGTTTTGCAACAAGGGCTTTCATTTTGAGAGTTGCAGATGTATTGATAAGCAGGCATAATACAGGTTAAATATTTTTAATTGTATGATTGGGTTTAATGTAGAACCCTTATTCTTTTCTCTGGAAAATCCCGTGACTTTAATAATTGTGCGGTATTCAGCCGGTCAGTTTTATTTAATAAATAAGTCAACCTAGCAAGCTAATAGTAAGTGCACAAAAACTTGGTCCAAGTGAATATTCATTGTATTCACTGTTAAGTGCTCTTGATTTCCTTTTTTCTTTCTCTTTCTTTCTTTCTTTTTGCTCTGTTAATAAAATACTAATGTTATAATCTCCTCTCCAGATTAGCTTTGAGCTGGAATTCTTGCTGATTTAGGCTGCAGCCATGAGATACTCAGTACTTCTGAAAGTGAGTTCAAGTTGCTTATCCTCTACCCCAATCCCTTCTGGAAGATAAAAGCAGTTTATCTGGTTTAGGAATGTGTATTCCTCTAGTCAGTGCAGAGTGTGGAAAATGGTCAAGACTGTTTTGAGTTTGCAGCGTCTGAAAAGAAAGCTGTTGATTAGATTTTTCATAGGTTAAATGAAAATTATACCCCAAGGCTTACTACACTTAGTAGTAAAAGTGACTTGGATATAGTATTTATGAATAGTTAATTATCCATTCCTTAGATATCTGAGGCCTACATTGTAGGAACTAGACTACCAACTCTTTCTCCAAAGACCAAGCTACATACTTTGATGGCAAATCTGTTTCCTAAAAGCATGCATGTTGTTCAAGGGACAGGAGATCATTCCTGTCAGAAGGAATAGCCAAAATAAATCCTTTTCCCTTGCTTGGAAAAATGGTATTTTCTATTTCAGTTTGATAGAACCCAATATTTTTTTGTTTTACTTTGTCCTCTGTAGTAATTTCATTTTTTCAGACTTTTTATATCTACGGCCTATGAACTGTGTCATCACTCTTAATTTTTTCTTGTAAGACCATATTTGGTTTTATCCAGTTCTGTTATTCATTTCTGTCAGGGAAGTCTAGAAGAAGGTGGTGCATTCCTTTTTCCTTCATATTTACTCTCAGGAAATTTTTTTAATGCCATTAGTGGTACTGAGGTTGGAAAATTCCTGGAGAATTTGGTGGTAAAAACTACAGGGCAATGAAGACATTTTGAATCCCCGTTGCTCTCAAGCTGTTGATTAGAATATCCTTGGAAAGTTCTGCAGAGCTAAATCTAGCTCTCAGTAATTCCTCAGGCTTATCTTGGTAGTACCCATCATAGTTGTAGACCAGGGGTGTCAAACTCAATTTCATTGAGGGCCGCATCCAGGGTTGTGTTTGATCTTGGGGGGACGGACGTGGCCAGGGTGGGCGTGGCTAGCTCAACATCACTCATCTTTGAGGCACCTGTTGTGGCCTGTGCGCTCTGCCAGCAAAAACTGAGCTCTGTTTTCGCTGGCAGAGAGTTGCAGGAAGCCGTTGCAGCTGAAAATGGAGTTTGAGCTCCATTTTTGCTGGCTTAGGCACCGCAGGCCTGTCCTTCGATGTTTCCACGAAGCCCCGCAGGCCAGATCTAAGCACCTCACGGTTTGGATCCGGCTCCCGGGCCTTGAGTTTGAATCCTTGTAGTCAGTAGAGTATAGTTATCCAACCTGCCTGGCAAAATATTCTTGTTTAGCAGAAGGGCTCTGTATATTCTTCCTGGTCTTTTCAAGGCTTATCAGACTATCAAAATAACTTGCATGTTACCAGAAAGTTCTAAATAATATAATTACCCCCTTCATGTTCAGTCTCAGTTACAGAATGTTATATTATTATGCATAAGTGTAGTTCTTTGAACTTAACTCTTGAACCCTTAGGGATGATTCTTCCACTCTCCGGTCTCCAACAAAGATTGGACAGTAGTTATTTTCACGGACCATCCTGAGCTTGTATGTGGCTTGTTTCAGATGTGAAGCCAACCCCTGTAGTACATTCACTATAATGTACACACGAATTAAGTCACTATAACTAATTGTACAAGTGATGCCTGAAAAAAGCATTACATAATGTAATGCATGAATCTATATTGTCCCTGATGATTGATAAAACTTCATGCCATTTATTTCTGAGATTTTATCAGGATACTGCTTATGCAGTTTGCCAGGAAAAGAAGAGGTAAAGCAGATTTATCAACTGAAGTTTTTATCAGCTTGTTGGAGCTGAAATAGATGTGTCATGTGTATACCAAGTCAATATCAAATGGTTTGGCGAACTTGGGTGTTCTCCACATAAACATTCTTAATGGCTTGAGAAGAAGTTGTAAGATAAGATCCTATCTGGTTAAGTTATTGGCAGAATGAAGCTGTTGGCATGATGATCTGGATATGACTTAATTTTTAGGGAAAGTCTATACAGGTAGTCCTTGGCTTACAACAGTTCCTTTAGTGACTGTTCAAAGATACAACGGCCCTGAAAAAATTGACCTAGGACTATTTTTCACACTTAAAACCATTGCAGCATCCCCATGATCAAAATTTGGATGCTTGGCAATTGGTTCATATTTATGACAGTTGCAGTGTCTTGGCGTCATGTTATCTCCCTTTTCTGACAAGCAAAGTCAATGGTTGTAAGTGTGAAAAAGTTTATTACAAGTCACTTTTATCAGTGCCATTGTAATTTTGAATGTGTAGGAGATGACCTGACTGATCGCAAGGGAGGGGTCAAATGCATCATCAGTCATGAGTTCCTGCGCGCCCATAAGAGATCTAAGTCCAGCCCACCGTGAATTCCTTTCTTAACTCCTGCGTTTTCTGAATTTCTCTTGACTTGTTAGTAGTTTAGATTCTCGTAGGGGGCTTAAGCTTGCAATAAATCTTTATATATTTGAACTTCCCGGAATCTCCTGATTTCCCTGCACTTGACAGAATGGTTGCTAAATGAATTGTTTTAAATCGAGGGCTACCTGTGTTTATGTCTTGATCTAGCTTTTTAATGAGGTTTTGGGTTAGAGAGAACTAGGATAATCCTGAATAAAGCCCATTTAAATTGCCAGGTTGAACATTTTACATATTGGGGATAGTTAGGCCGATGGACGGGCAGACCGGTGGATAATTTTACATTTAAAGCATTATATACACACATACAATCTTAACTTTTAAAGCATTTTACAATATAAAAGTTTACATTTAAAAAGACAGCTGCATAAATATATTTAAATTTTGTGTGTGGGGGGGAGGTTACTGTCAAAAACAAAAGAGGAAAAGTAGGTGAATGCTTCCAACATCTTACCTTGGTTTGGTTTTGCTTTCTTCAGATTTCCAGGTTTTGAAAAGTGGTGTTTCTATTTTGTTTATAGAATTATATTTTCATTGAAACCAGGGATATAAGGCAGCATTTATTCATATTTATAGTTACTGTGTATTTTGCATGATGCAATTTGTCTTTAGGCAGAGACATTTTGGTAAAAACATATTCTGGCGCCCCCTATGGTTCAGTTCATCATCTGATTTTGTTAGGGATTTCAAAAAGGCGCCTTCTCGGGGTGGGGTTGGGGGTCCCTTCAAGTTTTTGAGTTTTATGCTTTCAGTTTTCAGCCTTGAACATTTTTTTTCTTTTCCTGAATAGAATCAGAGTCCATAATTTTATTTACATCAACATACATGGTCGACATATGGCAACCATTCCACAAAATTACATCTAACCAGCAGGATTGCTGGCACAGGGAATGTGCTATTACTGCTTTTTTTGCCTTTTTAAAAAATTGTGGTGTTTAAAAGTCTTTTTTATTTGAGTTAATAGATGGTAGATGTGATGGAGTCTTCTGAAGTGCTGGGTGGAGTTAAGAGATTGGCTAGCATGAAATCCCTGAAGGGGAGGAAGTGATGTAGACCTGGCTTTCCCTAAAACCCTGAAGGGTTTATCTGGTTGTTTTCTAGAGTAGGGGTGTCAAACTCAAGGCCTGGGGGCCGGATCGAGCCTGCGGGGTGCTTAGAACTGGTCTGCGGGGCCGCCCTAGAAACAGCGAAGGATTGGCCTGTGCTGCCTCTGCCAGTGAAAACGGAGCTCGGGAGGGCCATACGCGAAAACGTACTCCTGAACTCTGTTTTCACTAGCAGAAGGTTGCAGGAAGCCGTCACAGCCAAAAATGGAGCTCGGGAGCCCATTTTCTCTGGCAGTGTGCTCGGGTCACCTCAGGTGCCCCTGACACGAGTGACGTTGAGCTGGCTACACCCACCCTGGCCATGCTCACTCCGGCCCCCTGAGGTCAAACAATCCTGATGCGGCCCTCAGTGAAATCGAATTTGACACCCCTGCTCTAGAGAGTACAGTTAGTCTGGTGAGATTCTTGTAAAAATGCAAGTAGCAATCAAGAAACTTCTCTGATCAGCCCATGGTGCACTTGACAGTAGAAGAATGCATTTCTTCAGGAAAGGAATTCTTAATTTGTCCTTTCATTGCATTTTTATTTGTTAAATATGTAGATTGGTTGGAAGTTTGCCTGACACAAGGCAAACCACTTTAGTAACATTTCACCTATTATTAAACTGTTTCTCCCTTAGTTTTCAGTGTTACTGAAGAAATGCAGTGGTTTCAAAAACTGCTGAGAATTTCTGCCTTTAGCCGATATTTTGTTGCTATCACATCTGAAGATAAGGTAAAGCAACTAGCTCAAGTTGCTAAAGCATCCATTGTACCGTATTTTTCTGAGTATAAGACGCTCCGCACTATAAGATGCACCTACCTTTTTTGGTAAGGAAAACAAGAAGAAGAAATCTGCCTCTGCCTCCCAGCAATTTTGCTTCCTTGCAGCAAACAGCCTGCTTTACTTTCATTTTCGTTTTCAGCATAGCTTGATTGGCACAAGAAAAAAGAATTGCTCCCAGCAATTTACCTCCTTGCAGCAAGCAACAGAGGCCCGCGCAGCAATAGGCAATGGCAATCCCTACAGCCTGGAACAGCTGAGAATTGGAGACAATCAATTTGTGCTAATTAAAGCACAAATGAAGCTGAAATGGGCTGTTCCTCCTTGCTGCTTGCTGCAAGGAGGTAAATTGCTGGGAGGCAGAGGCCAAAGGGTAGGGGCCAGTAGGTGGGCGGGGCTACATTCAGTGTATAAGACGCACCCAAATGTTCACCCCCTTTTGGGGGGGGGAAGATGCGCCTTATACTCCAAAAAATACGGTATATTGTAGGTAAGTCTCCTATTGAACAGAAACCTCTATCAGGTTATAGCAGGCATCTGCAAACTTGGCTCTTTTAAGACTTGTGGACTTCAACTCCCAGAGTTCCTTAGCCAGCAAAACTCTGGGAGTTGAAGTCCACAAGTCTTAAAAGAGCCAAGTTTGTAGACCCCTGGGTTATAGGAATAAAAAGAGAACTGAACTAAACCCATTGAGCTGTTTTTGTTTGGAAATGTCTGGAACAATTCTGATTAAGTTCAGCATTTGGGTTAATTTAAAATGGTTGTGTTGTGCCGGTAGCAAAGACGCTGTTAGGTGTAAATCCTGGTGAAAGATTAGCGAATGCCACTGCTGATGTGGCTTCTGAAGCTTCTGAATTGCAGAAAGAAAACTAAAGACTTACATCAAAGAAGGCTAGGAGAAAATTAAAACTGATCTTGATGATGTGGTCAGATTGCGGCACATTTTTATCACATTTTGGTCTTCAGATAATTTTTAATTGTGAACAGAAGAGATGATAACATGTATTATAAAGATGAGAATTTTGTGACCAATGAGCTATGTGTTTTAGTATCAGTTCTGAGGCACCTTGCAGTTTACCATACGGATCATGAAAATTAAAGGGGAGGGGTATTAGCAGAATGTTTAACCTAGGCAACTTTATGTGCATTGTGTATGTGTTTGTATATATGCATGTAAATATAAGGCATGCTTGAATAACTGCGATTCATTCAGAAAGCTGTAATAGTCTTATATCCAAGCATACAAAGTCTATTGAAGATTTTTTAAAGCGTGGGCTCATAGAAGAGTTTCAAACAAAGCAGAAATTGTTTGCTATTTCAAAAGCATTGATATGTATCTCAGTTGCCCTATTGTTAAAGGTTGTAATTCTAGTAGTTCAGAAAGAAATACATCCGCTGCGTAGAATCTTTCGGGTTCGGAATGCTAATTAATGCATTGTTTTAAAAGCTAATTACTCAGTGCTTTTCTGAATGCTTCTACTGAAACCTGTGTCATTATATATAAATAAAGGCCATTAATAATTTCAGTTTCGTCTACCTGAATGTAGATTATACGTAGTCTTCAAATTATGACCATTCATTTAACAACCTTGTGAAATTATCATGGCATAGAAAAAAATGCCCTACAACTGGTCCTCACACTTAACACTGTTGCAGTGTTTCCGTGTTCACATGACCGTGGCAACAGGCATGTATTTATGATGGTTGCAGCATCCCAGGTGTTACATGATGGCCATTTGCAACCTGCCCAGCTGGCCTCAATGGGGGAAGTTGGATTCACTTAAAGACCATGGGGGGAAAAAGGTCATAAAGTTGAGTGTGGTGACACGCTGACTCTCTGCATTGCTTATTGATAGTTTCTGGTTCTAATTGCCGTCGTAAATTGAGGATTACCTGTACATTCTAGAATAAATGTTTAGATGTATTGTCATGAAAAGAAGACTTAAGAAGCCATCCGAAGCCTTCTATTGATACAATTGCTCCCATTTCCAGGAGAGTTTCCCTATATCTTCATGACTTCAAAACTATGAAGAGTTGGGGAACCCCCCCACCCCCGGATTGGGAACATGCAGAAGAAAGGAAGGGATGATTACATTTCTTAGCTTTAAAAGACTTCGGTTTGTATAATGTTGGGTTTTGCTCAATGGCTTGTGAAAACTCTAATTTGAAACATAGCTCTACACTTTATGCAATGTATTTTCTTTTTTCTTTGTCCAGGTCTTCTTGTAAAAAGGAAAAAAAAACCCTCAAAAAATAACAGTTGAAACTAGTGAAAAGTAGAAGGTTCCCTCCCATTCATTGCTAGGTTTTTTTCTTTCTTGTCTTTCCCTCTATTGTTTTCATCCTAAGTTACATGACAAGAAGTTTCATAATATATGACGCAAGATGAAGAAAAGGGCAGAGTTATTTTTGCAAGTTTTAACCCATAGAACAAGGGCATTTTTACTGTCTTCTATCTGTCCTGTGCTAGCTATAATTTATATATGTTCTGTTTTTTTTAATATTGATTTCTTGTTTTACTGTCTGCCATTCATTCAAAAAACTCAAAGGAGGTAGCAGAAGATATAGCTGCTATATATTTTGTAAACATCTAAATATACCCTGCCATAGACTTTGTTGTTAATAACAAAAAAGAGGAATAGAGGTAAAAATGAGTCCAACAGCAAGGTCTTTCTGAGTCCAATAGTAAATCTTAGAGGCCTTGTTCATAAGTTATATTTTTAACCCTATTTCTAGAATATTGGTTCTTGGCAACAATATCCCTTATCTTGAACAGAACAGATATACATTATTTTCATTAATTATAATGAAATAATCTGCTTGGATCATTCTGTCCATTCTTGGATCCTATTATGATTGGATCTCCAATCATAAGATCCTGTTGGATCTTATGATTAATCTTAATGTGGCTTGTTTGGTTTGGACCTGGTACGATATGAATCCAAGCAGTGTGGTTTTCAAAACATTGGCTTATAGTTTTATGTTGCAGAATAGTTTGCTTACATTACTGAGTAAGGTCATTGTGTGTGGCCAGTATCATCAAAGTGCTAATACAGGAAGTCCTTGACTTACGACCACAATTGAGGCCAAAATTTCCATGCTAAGCAAGACATTTGTTAAATGATTTTTGCCCCATTTTATGACCTTTCTTACCAGTTGTTAAGTGAATCACTGTAGTTGTTAAGTTAGTAAAACGGTTGTTAAGCGAATCTGGATTCCCCAATGATTTTGATTTCCAGAAGGTCGCAAGAGGTGATCACATCACCCCTGGACACTGTAACTGTCATAAATATGAGCTATTTGCCAAGTGTCTGAATTTTCATCATGTGACCATGGGGATATTTCAATGGTCATAAGGGTGATAAATGGCCATAAATCACTTTTTCCAGTGCCATAGTAACTTCGAACGGTCACTAAATGAAATGTCAAAGACTACCTGTATTGGTATTCTGTTAAATTATAAAAACTGTCTAGAACAATGTTTTCTAAATTGGAATCCTCTTTTGCTATTTAAATGTATTTTGTTTGGGATAGGAATCTATGAGGCTCCGCTACTTATAGCAGTTAAATAAAATGCACTTTTCCATATATCAATAATTGATTAAATCATCTTATTTGTTTCGAGCATTTATGCAGAAATGTTTGGAACGGGAGAGTGAAAAGATTAATGTAACTCTATTCTTCTTACTTGCTCAATTGTGATGAGACTGTGATTGGAATATAAATTGGGACTGGAGATCATCATGTTTATAATATATTTAAATTCCCAATTATAAACATGCATTCACTTTTTTCCCCCTTGTAAAAAGAGAAGAATATTTTTCTGAAGTTTCAAGGAAGCCTGCTTGTATCTGGAGATCTGTTCTAAATCCTGACTTTCCACTTTTGTTATGGCATGTATGAGAAGAAGCCATGATCAGGAGTGCCAGACTGGCAGTGTGGGCTTTGTTAAACATCCATATATGGTTTACCAAAGCCATCAGTTTCCCCATAATCATGCCAAGTCCCAATATGAGGAGACAGAAGTTAGCACCAATTGAGAGTTGCCACAGTGAAGCTGTTTAGTATTATTGATGTTGTGTTACGGACAATGGCGAGATCGGAGATGATAGAGAAGGATAAGTTCTTTTCTCAAAAAATTATCCAAAATTAGGTATATAAATACAAGATAGTAGACAAAAGAGACTTAATGAGGGAGAGAATCAGAACACAGTGTACCTATTTTGAGAATAAAGTAAGCAAAAGAAATGTAAATTATTAAACACACTAACATGCCCTGAGACTCTCTGTACCTTTCTATTCATGCAAATCATCCTTACTTCTACCACATCTATTTGCCCTTCATACTTTGCTTTTTGCTCTTTAACTTTCTCATTCTTTTTTTTTTGAAGATTTCATCTGTTCTGTCTACTTAGTTTTCACGATTTTTGTCTTCCTCTCAAGCTGTTGACGCGTCTTTCACGTATTTTTTTGTGATTCAGTTGTTACTCATTCCTTCTATAGAATTAACCTTATATTTTTAATTCTTAACCACGAGACCAGTTTGGTCTCGTGGTTAAAGAATTAGGCTAGAAACCAGGAGATTGTGAGTTCTGTTCCCACCTGGCCATGAAAGCAGGCTGGGTGACTTTGGGCTAATCAGACCAATTAACTTCATAGGGGAAAATAGGAGGAGGAAGGAGTATTAGGCAGTGGTGAAATCCAAATTTTTTTACTACCAGTTCTGTGGGCGTGGCTTGGTGGGATGGCTTGGTGGGAGTGGCAGAGGAAAGATACTGCAAAATCTCCATTCCCACTCCATTCCAGGGGAAGGACACTGCAAAATCTCCATTCCCGCCCCACTCCAGGGGAAGGATATCACAAAATCTCCATTCCCACCCCACTCTGTGGCCAGCCAGAAGTGGTATTTGCCGGTTCTCTTAATTACTCAAAATTTCCGTTACTGGTTCTCCAGAACCTGTCAGAACCTGCTGAATGCACTCCTGGTATTAGGTATACCACGGCCTTGACAAAAATAATAATAAAGGTGGAATACACACAAATGCACACACACAAACACACAGGTAGTCTTTGAAATACAACCACAATTGAGCCCAAAATTTCCCTTACTAAATAAGGCAATTGTTAAATGGATCATATCTCATATTATAATCTTTTTTTTGGCCATGATTATTAAATGAATTATTATAATTGTGAAGTGAATCATGCAGTCATTATCAAAATCTGGATTCTTCCATTGACTTTACTGGTCAGAAGCTTCTTAGGAAGGTTGCAAATGACGACCCTGGGACACTGCAACCATGGATGGTTGCCAAGCAGCTGAAGTTTGATCATGTAACTACAGCAATGTGGTCATAAGTTAGAGAACTGGTCATAAGTCACTTTTTTTCAACACCGTTGTAACTTTGAACGGTCCTTAAATAAATGGTTGTACCTCCCCTACCTTTATTATTTTTATTAATAATTCAAGGCAGTGAACATACCTAATGCTGCCTCCTCCTATTTTCCTATAACAGCAGCTCTGGGAGGTGAGTTCATCTTAGAGAGATATTTCTTTCCTCTGTTAATTCAGGTTCAATCAACCTTCTTTCAACATACATTCTTTTTTCTTTTTTGACTCCCTCTTTCTCTCTTCATGTTTTATGATAAACCTTTAAGTAACTGTTAGCCCTTCTAGGTAAACCAGACCCAACACATGACTAGAAGAAATAATTCTAGTTTATTGTAAGACTACATTAACAGAATCTTGCATCTCTGAAAGAACAAACTTCCTGCCACCAATTTTAACTGCTTGATCAATAAAGGTGAATCTTCTTAAATTTCATTGTCTGATCAGGAAGCCAATGGGGAACCCTGCCTCTTTTATCTGATTGTTTCCTTGGTAGCATCTCTTCCCAACTTTCCCCAAAGTCATTCACACTTTCTATTACAGTAATGTTGTGGTCCATCAGCAGCCTATGGAGCTGACAACGGAGTTGGACAGCGATGAGGCGGAGGTGAGGCCAGGGCCATCGGGAAGTGAGGTGCGGACTCCAGAGCCTCCAGAGACTGATAGTAGTGAGGCAGAGGAACAGGAGGAGCCTGTTCCTAATGCACGCATGAGAAGAGCTGCCAGAAGGCAAGAGCAGCTCAAGCAGAGAGGACAATTCAGGAGTAGGGCCAAGAGATGATTGGCCCCTCCCATAAGGCTTAAAACAGACCAGCACCGGTGTTTCAGCTTTGCTGGAAAACAATGTTGTAGCTGTGTCTTCTGCTCCGTTTCCTGCTTTGTCTACAAATTTGTTTTCGTGACTTCTGGACGTTTGCCAGGAAGGGCCTTTGGCAGTTTGCCTAATTGGACCAAGATTTGTGAGATAACTGAGGAATTTGTGTTGGGAGGCATTTGTTTTACTTTGAGTTGAACGACGCTGGGAATGAAGTAATTCCCAGCTGTTTGAATAAAGTTTGTTTTCCACGGACTAAGTTTATTACTACCTATTTGAGTCTGGGTCACAACAAGTAATCCATTTCTGCTACAGTCGGTATATCCTTCCCTATACCAGTCCTCAGTTTTCTGTAACAAAATGGGCAGAATGGGACTGATATACAGAAGGATAAAAATACAGGTAATCCTCGACTTAACGACCAGAATTGAGCCCAAAATTTCTATTGTTAAGTGAGACATTGGTTAAGTGAATTTTGCCCCATTATACGACCTTTCTTGCCTCAGTTGGTGAGTGAATCACTGCAGCTGATAAGTTAGTAACCCGGTTGTTAAGTGAATCTGGCTTCCCCTCTTTGCTTGTCAGAAAGTTGCAAAAGAGGATTACGTGACTGCGACAAAATGGTCACAAATAAGAACCAGCTGCCAAGCATCGGAATTTTGATCACATGATCATGGGGATGCTGGAAAGGTGGTAACTGTGAAAAACGGTCATAGATCACTTTTTTCAGTTCCGTTGTAACTTTGAATGGTCACTAAATGAACTGTTGCAGATCAAGGGCTGTCTGTAAACTAACTTGTAGCAGAAATGGGTTACTGTACTGGGGAATGTGTGGATGACCTTGGTAATATACAACCATTTTCATTTTATTTTTTGAACAATCACTCATCCCTGGCAATAGAACACCAATTAAAGACAAAGGTTTCCTTGACAGTTGTGTTTGATTTTAGGGCACGGTGCTTGTTTATCTCCATTTCTTGGCCGAGAGAGCCAGCATGGTCCATATATATATATATATATATATATATATATATATATATATATATATAGCATGGCTATATGCCAAAGGCGCACGGAACACTGTTACCTTCCCACCAAAGTGGTACTTATTAATCTACTCGCATTTGCATGCTTTTGAACTGCTAGGTGGGCAGGAGCAGAGCACTCGGCAAAGCACCAATTTTATCCATTACTTCTTTATCAGTATTTGAACATCTACATTTTCCCATCCGTTTCCTATCTCTAATAAATATTCTGCCTGACTGCACAAATTCAGCTACAGGTAATCTCCATTTAGCAACCATAGTTGGGACCAGCAACTCGGTTGTTAAGCAAAGAGGTTGCTGAGCGAAACCATGACTGAATTTATGTTAGTTCAGCTTTCCGTTGCTTTATAGACCCATGGATATCATAATGTTAGGATTGGCTGCAAAGTTAACTTTTCGTCACCATTGCAACTGTGAATGGTCACTAAACAAGTTAGTCACCAAATAAGGATTACCTTGTTTGCACTTATTTTTGTCATTTACGTATAGCTATTTTATTACAGTTTTTCTTGGCAAACAGATTTGCCTTGGTCTTTGACAAATGAATTTCAGATCATCCTCAGTGTATATGACATAAACTAACTTTTTGGCTTTCAGTCAGCAGCCTAACTTAATCTGCATTATAAAAGTGCATGCATATATATAGGTCCACAGCCATATTTATACATATTTACATCTTTCTGCATTTTTGCTCTCTTTGACTATATCCTTAGCAGCTGTCTTCCGCCCCCCTCACCCCTTTGAAGTATACAATGTCTTTTTTTTTTTTTTTAAATATTCTGAGTTTGGGTAGCAGTCATTCTGCTAAACACACTTTTTTCTCCTCCGTAGCCTCTTGTTCTCATTATTCCACCCAGTCCCAGCATTCTTTTTCAAAGTTCCCACTAATGTAACTCCATACACTTCTATAGCAGTTTGTAACACTACTCTTTTCACCCTCTTCCAAGCAGCTGCCACATCCTTTTCTCTCTTACGTCTGCTTTCCATTCAGCCTGTTGGGAGATTAATCCATCCTTTTGATACCCTTTCATGCAGAACCCATACGTTTTCTTCCTGCAGTTGGTCTGCTTTCACTTTAATTTCTTTCCTTCTAGGATTTTATTTATTTAAACATTTATATAGCCACCCGTGTTTCAACCATCTCTGATACATTCTTGATACTGTAAATAATGGTCTGGTTCATTTTCTATCCTTCACAATTCCTCTGAAATCTTCCATTGTAAACAATTAAATTAATCATGCTTTTCGCTTCATTTAGATCTATATACATACATGAATAGACTTTCACATATACGGTTTAATTTGAAACAGATATTCTGATAAGAGGAGATTCACCATATAGTCACAGTTCTCTTTCATTCTTTGGTCTCTGAGTAGCCCAGTTGCTTTATTTGTATTGAATCTTGTCTCGTGAGAATAAGTAAAAAGTTGCACAGCTGCCCCCTCAGAATGATTTCCCATTGATTTATACCACCATTTTCTGGAGCAGGGGTCTCCAACCTTGGTCCCTTTAAGACTTGTGGACTTGAACTCCCAGAGTTCCTCAGCCAGCTTTGCTGGCTGAGGGACTGTGGGAGTTGAAGTTCACAAGTTTTAAAGGGACCAAGGTTGGAGACCCCTGAACTAGAATGATATTCTGTATAATCCCCACCAGAGCAGGAGGACACAAGGCCCTTCCATTATTTCTATCTAGGTGGTCACTAGGAGTCAAAAATGAGTTTATGGTACATAATCCATCAATTTCTCTTATTAGAGACACACAACTTTTTTTTTCTGTTCATTTCTTAGTTCGTACTTTTTACTGTGTTTTCCATTTACATTCCAAGGTAATTTTCCATTTATTGAATGGACATCATTTTATTGGCAAGCCAGCGCAACCCCCTCACCTCCCCGCAACTTCTGCCAAGGGAGCCTGCCCGTTTCCCGTTCGGCACATCTCTTACCCTGGTGCTGGACAGATGTTTCTTCGGCGTGGACTCCGCTCCTGCGGCAGCACTCTTCTTCTTGGTGGTGGGCGAGGGGGGAGGGCAGCGTTTCTCCTCCAGAATCCCAGGCGCAAGCAACAGGGTGAGAATTGCTGCACAGCTCTGGGAAAGTAGCAGGGGCAGTGCTGCTTGTTCTTGGTGGCTGGCGAGGGGGGGGCGGAGGTTCTCACCCTGCTGCTTGCGCCTGGGATTCTGGAGGAGACCCACCACACACCCTCTTGCCAGCCACTGAGAACAAGCAGTGCTGTCCCTACTACTTTCCTGGGGCTGTGGAACGGTTCTCACCCTGCCACTTGCGCCTGGGATTCTGGAGGAGAAACGCTGCCCCACCCCCCGTCACCAGCCACCAAGAACAAGTAACGCTGCTGCTGCTGCTCTTCTGGGGTGCCCGAGTTGGTCAGGCGCTCCAGACCATGGACGTGCATCACCATGGGCTGGAGGGCTGGGGCCGCGCAAGAAGCCAGCTTGGGCAGGCAGGGAGGGAAGCCCTGGCATGCCCGTCCTGGCCGACAGCTCTTTCCCCTAGAAAGCAACCGCTGGGATCCTATCTCTGCGTCTTTGGGCACGCGAGCTGTTCTTCGCATGCACATGCATGCCAGAAACCGGAACACCAGGTGGCCAGCGTGCATGTGAACCGGGCAACTGCTCTTTTGGTTTCTGGCACTCGCGCGTGTGTGAAGACCAGCTGAGTGGCGCGCCAGAACCCGGAAGAGCAACGGGCGATGGCTCTGCGTGCTTGGAGAGATGGTGTCGTGTCCCACCCCCACTTCGACGAACGAGTCAAGGAAGTCTGTAACAAATTTGGCAACGAAGCCTCTGCAGCTTGCCAAGTTCCTTTGAGGTTTATCAGGGCAGGCAGGAGTCCAAGTTGTGACTTCAGCGATAGGGTCCGGTATCAGCGAACTAGATAAGACTTTGCTTGACTCAGGGTTGGAATGCCAAAAGCAGGTCCTTTATATAGGCTATGGGGTGTGACCCCATGACTCAGCATTTATCCAAGCCTGCCCCACCCTTCCTTCTGCTGGCGTCGCCTCTCGGATCTCCAGAAGCAAGGGTCCTCCCACGCTGAATTGTCTTCAGCTGGATCTGCTGTCAGTGTCTGGGAAAGGGAGGGGTCGGAGGGAGCAGGCCCGGGTAATTCTACTACCTGGCTGGCTTCCTGCTCTGAAGGTTGAGCCAAAGGAACACACGCTGTATGAGTGAGGTTTATTGGACTTCTCCTTTCACTCCTTGAATCCTCTCCGAGCATGGGGCCAGGGCCGGGGGCTGGAGTCATGACAGGCCGTTCATCTTCATTATCAGACTCGGAGTCTGATAAAAGGCCTGGTTGGAGACGGGAGGGGCCCAGCTGAGGAGAGGAGGGAGGACGAGTCACAACAGATGGCTCTGTGTGCCGCTTCCGGCACGCGTGCCATAGGTTTGCCATCATGGGACTAGGATATTAACTTATTGCGATTTATTTTACACGCACAAGCACACAAATACATATAGCATTTGCTGCCAATGTTCAGGGTAATACCAGTCCGTTTTGGCACATTTTGGTCAGTCTCGGTGTTACTCCATGTATGCCCGTGCTATTCTGTGCAAACCAGGAATTTTGATCTAGACATTATTTTAAAAATCACTATACTGTGAATGAAATCCCATTAACTAGGAGATATATAAAATATACTGGCACCCACTAGATCCTGTGGCACCACCTGAATGATGGAATCTTCATCCATTTATTTGTTCGATTTCTATCTTGTCTTTCATCCAGGAGATAAGGGTGGCCTACATAGTCTACTCTTGCCCTCAGTGTTGTCTCCTTAACAGCAATCTCGTGTGACAATTTGGCCTCATTCAAAATTGCCCAGTGAGCTTCCATGGCAGATGGTAGTTAGAAACATTTCTTTAAAAGTGACATTCCAGTCTCTTAAGAGGATGATTTTCACGGCACCCTTTGAGTCAGGAGATCCATATTTGATTTTTTTTTTAATTTGCATTTATATCCCGCCCTTCTCCGAAGACTCAGGGCGGCTTACACTATGTCAAGCAATAGTCTTCATTCTATTTGTATATTTATATACAAAGTCAACTTATTGCCCCTCAACAATCTGGGTCCTCATTTTACCTACCTTATAAAGGATGGAAGGCTGAGTCAACCTTGGGCCTGGTGGGACTAGAACTTGCAGTAATTGCAAGCAGCTGTGTTAATAACAGACTGTCTTAGTCCGTTGAGCCACCAGAGGCCCTTTCAATTCATTTTGATAAAGAGAAAACAAATGAAATTCTAAGATTTGTATTATCTTTGTTTTCCTGTTACAACCCACTTTGCTATTGTGATACCTTTTGCTCATTTCTACATTCTGCATTTTGGAAAAATATTTTACAGTGCATGCTTTTACAGAAGTTTACAAAAGCTGATTCTCTCTTTTATAAAGCCAAATCCTCTTGAATCTGCAGATAGTATGAAATATATATAGCCCTAGATGTCTTTTACATTTACATTATAGTTGGGTTCACAGAACTAACTGTGAAGTTCTCCTTTGTTCTGTGGTAACATAATTGTGGGATCCAGAATTAAGACACACAGCATCAGATCCAGTGGTGAAATCCTCCGCGGTTTGCCACTGGTTTGCTGCCCATGCATGCGTGGTGTGTGCTAAACGTATGCTGTGTGCGCATGCACATGGTATGCATGCGTACTATGTGCATGCGCATACGCGCACACGCGCACACATGCACAGTGCGTGCAAAATACGTGCTTTGCATGGAAAAAGGACACTTAAAAGGTAAGTAGAACAACGGGGTGGGGGGAACAACTGTATTTAGATTCACTAGAAAGCAAGATTTCGTGCTTTCTAATGAATATAAATCGTGCAGCCAGCTGATCGTCGGAAATTCCAGTTCGGATCAACCGGTAGCTTTTTTTTACTACCGGTTCGCTGAACCAGTAGCTTTTATCACTACCGGCTCACCCGAACCGGTGCAAACTGTTAGGATTTCACCTCTGATCAGATCCCATTTTGGCCCAAAAGCAAAGAATAAATAGAAAATAGATCCCAAAATAGCTCCTGCAGTGATCTGGAAATTTTTTATTTTTATTTTTTTGCTGTGTATTATAGTAATCTTTTATTAATTACTAGCCCCTGTGCACAACTGCATGTGACTTAATTTTCAAAAAAGAAATGGGAAAAAGGAAGAAACTATGAAAGAATGAATCTTGTCTTACGAACAGTGTCAAAATCATAGTTGTCCAACTTTCTGGCTTGTCTGGGCTACATCGAGCAAAGAGGAATTGTCTTGGGTCGCACATAAAATATATAATATAGTTAATGTATACCAATAACAAACTTTCTTTATTATTTTATCAATCTTGTGGGCCTGCATTACTAGCTTTCCGGGGGGAACATGTGGCCTGCAGGTTGCCCACGCCTGATGCAGACCATTGAAGCAACAAAAAATAGAAGACTTCATGGAATTTAAAAAGAAAAAAGTTTTAATTATTTTTGTTTATTTACACCCCACCTTTATTTTGTAAGTAATTATTAATAAACCATACCTGTGTTGAATTGGGGCTCACAGGATGAAAGTATAGTGGATCAAAAAAAAAAAAAGAGATTTTTAAAAATGAGACCACAGATTTTGTGTTTAGGCAAAGCTTACTGGCAGTGCAGACCTTTCTATCTTTATTTTATTATTTAATACAAATAAAAAGAGAGTGGATTAATTGAAAGAGTCCCTTATTTACTTGGTCCGTTTACAATAAGTTAACTTAGATTGCTGAAGAAGAAAACTCCGAGTCCCAAAAATGGACAAGCTGTTGTGACCCAAAGTAAATATATTTGAATCTACTGAGTAAAGGGACCGACACCCACAAAACCCTGCCCTCCATTTTTTGAGACATGGAAGGGTTGAAAATCAGAATCAAAGCAACCATATGTTGCAAACTAATTAGATTGTCCTGCAAATCTAATCGCGTCGCGCAGCTCCCATGTAACACCTCTCCTGCGCAGGCTGCATTGGCTACTGGTGGTCTTCCGGGTGCGATTCAAGGTTTTGGTCATCACCTTTAAAGCGCTCCATGGCATGGGACCAGGATACTTACGGGACCGCCTTCTGCCGCCAATAGCCTCCCATCGTCTGGTAGGCTATCACAGAGAGGGCCTCCTTAGGGTGCTGTCGGCCAAACAATGTCGGCTGGCGGCCCCCAGGGGAAGAGCGTTCTCTATGGGGGCTCCGGCCCTGTGGAATGAACTATCTGTGGGGCTACATCTTCTCCCTGACCTTCGGACCTTTAAGCGCAAGCTCAAAACTTTCTTTTTTCGCCTAACGATTTTATTGAGGGTTTTAGTGGGGTTTTTAGAAACTTTTAGACTTTTTACATACCGTATATACTCGAATATAAGCCGATCCGAGTATAAGCCGAGGTCCCCAATTTTACCCCAAAAACTGGGGTAAACTGGGGACTCGAGTATAAGCCGAGGGAGGGAAATGAGGCACCTACCAGTTGGGGAAACCCTCCCTCCCTCAGCTGAGAAGGCTGGCGGCTCCCCCGCCCCGCCCTCTCACTGCACCGGCAGGGCTTCCCCGCGCCGTCCGGTAAAATGTGAAAAAAAGAAAAAAAAAAACTCGAGTATAAGCCGTATATACTCGAGTATAAGCCGAGGGGCTTAAAAAAAAACAAAAACTCGAGTATAAGCCGTATAGACCCGAGTATAAGCCGAGGGGACGTTTTTCAGCACAAAAAACGTGCTGAAAAACTCGGCTTATACTCGAGTATATACGGTATTTATTTTATTTTACATATTTAGCATATTGAATTAGATTTTTAACTAATATTGGATTTTAAGTTTTTTGGTACCTATGTTTTATTTGTGCTGTACACCGCCCTGAGTCTTCGGAGAAGGGCGGTATAAAAATTTGAAAAATAAATAAATAAATAAATAAATAAATAAATAAATAAATAAATAATAAATAAATAAATAAATAAATAAATAAATAAATAAATAAATCATCCGTAATAGAATAAACAGTGGGAAGAAGAAAGAAAGTGATGCATTATTCCCAAAGTCAGTTTCTTCAGTGTCAATTGAACGCCAATTCAGCCACAACTGGGATCAACATTTCTGTTGCTAAGTTAGGCATTAGTTAAGGCAGTCACCCTTGATTTTATGACTTTTTTTTTACCATGGTTGTTAAGCAAATCATTGCAGTTGTTAAGTCAGTCACACAACCGTTCAGAGAATCTGGCTTCCCCATTGACTTTGCTTGTTGGAAACCATCTAGGAAGGTCACAAATGATGATCACATGACCCCAGGACATTACAACAGGCATAAATACATACATGCTGGTTGCCAAGTGCCTAAATGTTAGTCACATGACCGTGGGAATGCTGCCAGGGTTGGAAGCGCGAGGAGGATCATAAATAATTCTTTCCAGTGCCATAATTTTGCATGTAAACAAATGATTGTAAGTCGAAGTTGACCTGGATTATGCAACTAACTAACATTTGGCGGAGAGGCTTTCTAGTAAGGTGGGCTGTAAGCAAATCCTACTGACATTCAATCAGTCCATATTTCCAAGTATGCTTTTCAAAACGAAGCTTATGCTGACTACTTTCCTAATACTCCAAAGGCTTGTGTTTTGTGAGAGTCAAATCTCACCACTTTTTTGAGTCAGTACCTCAAGATGTTGCCAGCATTTTAAATGAGAATCCACTGGTCCTGTCCCTGGAAGAAGCTTATTCAGATAAACATTTAACAGGCAGTGAGAGGAGGAGAGATTGCAGCTGAATCACTGGAGGCAGAATTAATTGATGCCTTTGGAGCCTTGCCAAGCACTGAACAGGAAGATGTATTGAAAAAGTTAGAGAATCGTATGCAAACCTTAACCACAGTGCATGAGGCAGCTGCCCCATTAATTGATTTGACGTCTTTGCCCTGATACAGAAGAATGAAAAGCAATACTATGAGCCATGGTGACTCAGTGGTTAAAATGCAGTGTTGTAGGCCGACTCTGCTCACTGCTAGCAGTTCGATCCTGACCTGCTCAAGGTTGACTTAGCCTTCCATCCTTCCGAGGTAAATAAAATTAGGATCCGGATTGTTGGGGGCCATATGCTGACTCTGTAAACCACTTAGAGAAGGTTGTAAAGAACTAAGAAGCGGTGTATAAGTCTAAGTGCTATTGCTACTAATATGAGTTTGTCTCCAACACCCCTCAGAGACAAGCAACTAGGCAGGTAACCAGTTTGTGTCACAAATATATTCAAATACACAAGTGGGAGATGCAAATTCCATCCTGCAAATTACAGAGATTGCGGATCAGCCCTTACTGGGCTCAATCTTAGCTTTATTAAAAGGGTCTTAGATATTTGTTCCAGGACAAGAGCTGGCAGCTTAGGAGCTACCGGATATACACCCTCCCAGTGTTTCTGGGAAGCGTGTTCAGCAATTCAACTATTACTTCCCTATCTTTCATTTCATTTCATTTCCTGTAGTGTACTTATGATGCTTTTCCCAGGATAAATTTTTTCCTAAATTATTGTGTTGTCTCATGGGCAAAATGACCCATTTATCTTGTTCGTTCAAAAAGCAAAGTTGACACCTTGAAAAGTGTTGGTTGAGTAAAAATCCTGGTCAGATACATAGTACAAGGTAGACTTCTTTCTCTCATGTTAGGTGTTTCATGCTAAATTTAATCCTAAATGTTTAATTACTTATGTATTTATGTAGGTATTTATATAGTTATTGGTATCCTGCCTTTATTATTTTTTTACAAATAACTCACACCTTCCTCCTCCTATTTTTCCCATAACAACAACTCTGTGAAGTGGGTTGGGCTGAAATACAGCAACTGGCTGAAGGACTTCATGCCTAAGATAAGACTATGATGCTATGGTGTTTTTTTAATTAATGCTTATGATGGTTTTATTACTATTTAGAGACCTTTTACCCCTTGAATTGCATGTGGCTCTCTAATAATTTAACAATAACCATCTTTCAGTTTAAAAGAAATAAAAGAACAAAAGTACAAATAGAAATAGGCAGATAAAGTTGTATTGTAAGTCTCTTCTCTCTGAATTGTGTGTTCTTTTGAATAATTTCTGTTTCTTTCTCTCCAGAAATGCAAAATTTTTGTCTGTTTCAATCTCAGGATGTAGCTGTTGATGACTGATAATATCTGTATGTGTGCATCTTAGATAAAACATACAGCAAGACCTTTCATTCGCCACAGATCAAACACATTAACAGAGCTTTCATGTAAACATCGGGGCCATTCATGTTTTAGGAATCTTCTTGGCATTTGAGAAGAGATGTAGTCTCTATTAAGCTACTATTTTACTCAGCCAGTCATCCAGTTTGTTTGTGCCTTACCCTTCCACTGCAGCAAGAGGTTTATCCTACCATATTGTTTACTTTTTATTTGCAGTATGAACAAACCAATAGACCCTCAGTCCATTCTAACCTCACTGTGGTTGAGTTTTACTGAAAGGTACAGCACCAAAGGAAATAGATAACGGGGAGGGAAAAGAAAAGCAAAAACAATGCAAGGATCATAATGTTAGTAACAATTGAATAGTGACCAACTATGATTCAAATTTAAAAAAGGGTGTGGTGGCTCAGTGGCTAAGACGCTGAGCTTGTCGATCGAAAGGTTGGTAGTTTAGCGGTTTGAATCCCTAGTGCCGCGTAACGGGTAAGCTGCCGTTACTTGTCCCACCTTCTGCCAACCTAGCAGTTCGAAAGCATGTAAAAATGCAAGTAGAAAAAATAGGGACCACCTTTGGTGGGAAGATAACAGTGTTCCGACTTCCGCTTGGCTCCACCTTTCTCGCTGGGTGCTAATTTATGGCACTCCGCGCTGGATATTGTAAAAGCCGGTGTAAATAGCTTTCGAACAGCTGTTCCTGACTTAATTTTCCCTCTCTGGTTGAGAGAGCAGGGGAACGAGCAGGGGGGAGAGAGGTAGATTCCCTTAGGGGCTTTGTTTTTGTTATGCAAAGTCCTGGAAGGTGAGTCCCTTTGAATCCCTCCTATCTCCATTATCCACTCTTGCAACAGCAGGAAAAGAGGAAGGTGTCCAAGTTCTGCTAATAATTGATTTCTTTTTGTGGATTTATAAGCAGGCGGAAGAAGCATAAGTGAATAATCATTGGTTTGCAAGTATTGTTGATTTCCTGACTTCCTCCTCTTTTTAAAGAGAGAAAAATTATTCTTTTTTTTCCTTCTCTTAAAATGGCGTTTTAGACTAACTGCAAATAGCTTGCTGTGAAATCGAAACTGAATGGAGACATCATCTTATTGTGTTGGATTCTGGTTTGTTGGATCATATTACGTTGTTTAAGTATTTCATAAGGGGATTTTCAGCAAGAACTTTGTTATGAAGGTTCTTTCAGAAGAATGGATTCGTGACTTTATACAGGATTACACAGAAAGAATGTATTTAATTACTCAAAAATACGAACTGAAACAGGACTTAAATGCAATGGATGAAGATATGATCATGAATAAACAAGCTGATGTAAAGAAGCTTCCTTTAAATAGTTTGGATGAAATGTCAGTATTAGTGCTACAGGAGGCTGTCTCCCGAACTGGAAAAACTTATAGGCTTAATGTTTATCAAGAATTCCCTCTTTGGACTGATGGAATATATGGTAGTATTTTGTGGATTTTTGAACGTAAGGATTTACTAGGTAATATTGTGACTGACTTTTCAAAAGGAGAAATGAAGGAAAGACAGAGATTAATGCATCAAAAAAAATGGCAAGAGACAAAAGTATTATTCTTTGAATTATTAATAGACAAAAATATTATTGTCCCCGAAAGACAATGACCAGGACCTGGAAGAAATGGGTTGATTATATGTTTTATATCTAGTATAAAAGACTAGGTATTTGGATTTATACTGGATTTTGACGAGGATGGATTAAACTTGAATAGCTACTGTAACGCTTGGTATTGAAATTTTATAATGTGTTGTATTGTATCTTGAATAGAATATTTTTGAAAGAGTTTATGTAAGGAAGACCTGGGGGGAAAAATTATATGGTTATAGAAGCTATAAGGGAGATATTTTATGAATTGGATTGCATTTTTATGTTTTAGTTGATTTTAAATACTTTAGGATTAATTTGTTTTATTGATTTATATATTTTGTTATTCTTAATTCTTAATTTTCTTATTTTTTATATATATATATTTTTCTTCTTGAAGGATTTTGGATGTGTTAGGAGGAAGCCAGAGCTAGAAAGGGAAAATTGGTATAATAGTTTTGGGGGGAAATTTTCTTAGCATATGTTTGTTTTATTTTTAACTATACCTTGTGCTTCATCCGGGAAGTCAGGGGGGAGGGGGGAGGGTTTAGTGAAGGGAGGGGGGTTGGGGGAAAAGTGGGGGGATTTTTTTTTGTAAAACGTTTTGAATAAAAAAACAACAACAGTGTTCCGTGTGCCTTTGGCGTTTAGTCATGCCGGCCACATGACCATAGAGACGTCTTTGGACAGCGCTGGCTCTTTGGCTCTGAAACGGAGATAAGCACCGCCCCCTAGAATCAGGAACAACTAGCAAATATGTGTTAGGGGAACCTTTACCTTTGTCTATCATTCAAATTAGATTAAAATAATTGCATAATCTAGGCAGGCTTTCAAGAAATACCCTGGGAGCCAGACTTTCCTTGAAAGGGTAGCAAAACAATTGCTGGTCTCAGCGGATGTGCTTTAGCTTTGTGAGGCCTTTTTGAATCTGCCGGCTTCTTCCTACTCATTGCCCCAGGTAAAGCGTTACGGGTGATATGGACTCCAGTAAAGAAGATCCTTCATAGGTAGGACCTGTAGTCTGAATCAAAGGGAAACACAGTAAATAGAAATGGCAAGGATGACTGTTCATATCATTGTCCATGTCGTCATGGAACTTGCTGACCTTTTCTGTTTTCTTTTGGTCAAGATGTAGATATTATTATGAGAAAAGTTTCTCCCCCCCCCCCCCAATGAAAAATAATCTCGCTGGTATTTTGAAAAACAGTCTTTAATTTGTCAGTATTATTTGATAGGGATTTGGGGAGAATTAATTCAGTCCAGTGGGTTTGCCTTTTGAATATTAACTCATACTGTCAGACAGGCTATGAGGAACACATTCCAGCAAGATCAAAAGCCCTTTTATGACCACTCTCTCTGTTGTAATCGCATAAGCAGTAATACGGGTTTCAAAAATGCATTTCAAATGTGAATCCTTGAACCTTTTCAAGCTTTTTCCTTTTAAAAAAAAGTAATTGTTTTCAAAAATTAATCATTGTTGCAACATTTCTCAAGCCCAGCAATTTTCTCCCCCTCTCCTACAGTATAATTGTTTAAATCTGAGATCTAATCAGAGCTTCAAATATTCAAGAAAGCTTTAAAATGATATTTCAAAGGTGTCTGGCTTGATCTTTCTTAGCTTCATTCTATAATCAGTAGCAAAGTGTTCTGTTTGCTGGAAAGGTCAAGCACGTCTATGAATATTGTCTTTGATTGAAGTTGAAAGGATTGCACAGTCTTATGCAGTTATGAAAAAAATGGTTTTCAGCTCGTAAATCAATGAAATGAAGACTTTGCTCTGTTCAAGGGACAACCAGTGTATCTCCATCCACAGCAGAAAATACTGAAATAATTAAAGTAAAGCTTCTCTTTAACTTGTGGGCCTGACAAAAACCGGAAGAACCGGATTTGTTCTAGATACTTCATGTTGCTTTCTCTTCACATAACAGGGGAAAAAAACTTTTTTGAAAAAAAAAAAAGATACCTTAAAAGCCTTCTTCTTCTTTCGGGAGAAATTTTGTTTTGTTTTTTTCTTATGGTATCACAACAATTTTTGCCTGTCCAAACAGCTTATTTCCAAACTGTTACAAGACTACAGGATGATGGTGAAAGAACAAGCATTTGACATTTGAAGACTAAATTTGCCCTCAGTATTGACTTTGCCAAAGAGGCTTTATGTAATTATTTAACCATTTCATCTAGTGAAAGAAATGCTAATCAACAGCTACTCCCAGCCTGTTGCTTGAATGAAATTCACACTGGGTTTTCTAGTATATGTTTTACAGTTTTCCAATTCCAAGACATACGCAGGATCCACTATGCTAACGTTTTTTGGCTAAAGTGCTGACACGTTTTTTCAGGTGTTAAAATAAAAACTGTAGGGATATATTTTTGGTATGGAGATGGAATGCTTCTAAATTTGGCTATAAAAGATTGCAGATTTAAGATACTGGGTTGAGTCATTAGCCTATTTCTAATGTTATAAAAGAGATCAGTAAATCTTTAAAATAGACATAAATATTTTTGCTGATTCTAGTTTCCATGTATTGAACAATATGCCCCACCCTCCCTGAAAATTTCTGGGAAAAAACCCACCACAATGTGATGTGGTAATGAAAATAGTGACCTTACTATGGAGTCACAAATCCATCCTCCGAGTTCAGCAAATAAACTTCAGCCAGCTCGCCCAATCTCATAGGGATGCCTGTTGTGAAACTGGGAGGACAAAACATTACAGAATAGTTCTTTCGAGCATCTTAACTGAAAGGTGGGATAAAAACCATAACAAGAAATCAAGAGACTCATTATTTCTAGGAATAAAAGCTAGTGGCTAGTTCTAAATCAAGTTATGCCATAGTTTGCTTTAATGTGATTTATTAACTGAACCACAATCGTTGGATACACAGACATGGTAAGCCATAAATTATGGCTTGAAAACCACAGCTTGCTTAACCAAATAACTTTATGACAATATGACAGTGTTTGATATAAATTCAGCAGGCTGTTATCATACTTGACATCTTGAAAGCATTCTGTAAACTTGTATAGTCGGCCTTTGTTTTTCCTCCGTATAATTTTTCTTTGATTCCTATGCCTTTGGCAGAATCAAAAGACAGTAATGCTTGTATGTAAAACTGCCTGGTTTCTATTAGTCTTGCAGTCAGAGAAACTCATATTAATTCTTCTCTTGAGTTGTGAGCATAATTTGTAACATCCTTCTGTAGAAAATAGAAAATGTCTTTAGAACAGCGGTTTGGATTAAAAATCCTTCCAGGTCCTTTCTATCCCAGTGTTTCTGTGGAATTCCTTTCCCAGTTGGACACTTCGATATACCTGCCTTACAATTGGTTAAAAACCCCCACAAGTATAGAATATGAGTATGGAATACACACACACACATATAAGGAACTCAAATGCTATGGTGCAAAAATGACTTTTAATTTAATTTTAATTCAGTTCATGGACAAATTAAAGAAACTGTTTGAATGTGGAATGCATAGACTCGCATGATTAATATGCATTTCAGATCATTTTCTTGTGACAAAGCCCACCAAAGTATAATGCCGCCTAAGTTTTGTAACTAGAAAAAAATAAAACTTTGCATATGTAACAATCAATTCTAATTCTGCTTAGCTGCCAAATGTATAAAGTTGCCCACGTTTTGTAGCTGGAAAAGAAAACTTGGCGCCCTGTAGCAATCAATTTTAATTCTACTAAGCTTATAATTCTGTAGAATTGCAGTTCGCATGAATTCATGAACTGTCATTGTGTCTCTGCCATGAGACTTTTTCTGCCTAGTGAGTCTGGGACACTGCATTCCACTGTTGTCTATTTGCAGATGTTTCACGTGCACAACTCAAGTAGTGCCATAAATTAAACACAGAAGGGAATGAAAATATCAGAATAATCAAAAAATTGTGATTGTCTTGGATAGGAACAAATGAATGGAATTTCAAATGCATGGAATACATTCTCAAGAATGACACCTTCTCAGGAAAAAGTCCTAGTCTTTCCTATTGCTGCTAGGCTGAATGATTACAGGTTGTCCTGAGTTTATAGCCATTCGATTAGGGACTCTTCAAAGTAACAGCAGCACTGAAAAAGCGACTTATAATCACTTTTCACACTTAATTGTTGTAGCTTCCCCATGGTCACAGGATTAAAATTTGGACGGTTTGGCAACTGTCCTTTATTTATGATAGTTGCACTGTCCTGGGATCAGGTGATTACCATTGCAAACCTTCCCAGCTGGCTTCCAAAAAGCAAAGTCAATGAGGAAAGCTTCGCTGAACAACTGCAGCGATTTACTTAACAACTGCGGCAAATAGGTTTAAAATTAAAATTAAATGGGGTGAAACTCACTTAATAACTACCTGGCTCAGCGATGGAAATTTTGGCTCAGTTGTGGTCGTAACTCGAGAACTACCTTTATATTTCAGCATAAATGACATCTTTCAAAATAACCAACCCTAACTTTGTGGTCGGTACAGTCACAGCAAAAAGATATTTTTGCTATGTAGTATCAGGGATTTCCTTTATACAAAGATTATTTCCATTCACCACTTGCCAGAGATTTAAACCAGTGGTGAAATCCACATGTTTTTACTACTGGTTCTGTAGGCGTGGCTTGGTGGGCATGGCTTGGTGGGCACGGCAGGGGAAGGATACTGCAAAATCTCCATTCCCACCCCACTCCAGGGGAAGGATACTGCAAAATCCCTATTCCTTCCCCACTCCTGGGGGAAGGATATTGCAAAATCTCCATTCCCACCCTACTCTGGGATCAGCCAGAGGTGGTATTTGCCAGTTCTCCGAACTATTCAAAATCCCCGCTACCAGTTCTCCAGAACCTGTCAGAATCTGCTGGATTTCACCCCTGATTTAAACCTCCCTCTAATATCCTTCATAGACTTTTGCTTCCTTAGATCCCCTTTTAAAAAAAGATGCCATTCAATCTCTGAGAGTTCTAAGAGCTACTGAAGGTGCAAACCAGGCAGTTGGTGGAAAGAAATAGCTGCTTTAAGTGACATAACTCAGAAGAGGAACTGTTTGCAATGAATAGATAAACCTGTAAAAAATGCTTCTTTACTTTGTAGAAATATCATATTAACAAGTCAGCATGATGTTAATTTATCTGAAATTGACAACAGTATAGCTGAGTAAAGTAATACTATTGGCTTGATGGAAGCTTAGGCTTTGATTCTAGCCAAGGATGAGTAACATGAGCTCTCAAGACTGGCTGCAGCCTCAAGACTGCAGGAATTTGTGATAGAAATGCATGGAAAAGGTAGTGGATGAAATTGAAGCACAATTTGGAAACAAGGAACCAGAATTCCTACCAACAGCAAATTTGGGATCAATAACGTGTTATATAACTAATCATTTAATGCCTTGTTTGGTTACTGTCAAACAAAAGCAATTGGATATAATAAATACATTGGGTTCTATTAGAATGAAACTCTTTTGTTATAGATCAAAGATAAAAATTTAATTTTCGTCTGAATAAATTATTCCAACCTGAGAGCCCTCTAAGTGTGTGTAAGTTTGAATATTAAATTTGTTTTGTTTATCAGGGTCGGAGAAAATATTATTTTCTGTATCATACTTAAAAAACCCTTCCTTTCTGAAACACCAAATTGTTTTATAAAATTCTCTCACAAAGTAATTCTTTTATTTATATTTCTTTGGTTTTGAATAGATGATTCTTGAGTGCATGGCAGGTGTATTTGTATGTTAACAATATACTAAAACCAAGGAGAAGTGAAAGCATCGTTGGACTTCTGATTTGGTTTGAAGGGTGTTGTTTTGTGGGAAGAACAGCTGGGTGCTGCAGGACATGAAGTCTGTTTTTTCCATTTTGTGTATCATAATAAACTGTAGTCACAGGAAGCATTCCTGTGGAAGTCAAAGCTATTTCTTGCATGAAAAATCATTACTCAAACTAAGATAGAATTAGAAATTGCACATTTTTTGCAAACTTTGATGATTTGTGCGTTCTATTGTTTTTGTTGTTAACCTTGCACTATTGATTGTGTCTGTGTGCGCGTGCATGCGCCTTTGAGTCATTATTGAACTTTGGCAACTGCCTGGATATAACCCCTGCATTTTTCTTGGCAAGATTTCAGAAGCTGATTGCCGTTGCCTCCCTCCTAGGGCAAGAGAAACTGGATCAAAGTCAACCATATGGCATTGTGGCTAAAATGAGACTAGAATTCGCAGACGCCTAATTTTTGGTCTGGTACCTTAACTACTACCTTAACCTGGTACCTTAACCATAACTGTCTCTCACTTTTGAAATACCTCTCCATAAATAACAAAAGCTAAAACGTTGAGTCTAAAGAAAAAAATCTAAAAGGAGTTTGTGGAAAGGACTGAATTATGTATTTTTGTTTTATATTGTCCCCTAAAGATAGTGAATGATTTTCTGACATATTTAAAATCACAAGGTTTTGGCAACTCTTTTTGAAGTTTTGGGTGGTTACACTTCCCCAAGACCTCTTAAATGGTGCACTGTTGAAATAAGTCTCCTGAAAATCTTCCATACCATTAAGAAAAATCTATTTTATCTCTATTCTGTGTAGAAATTAAGCTTTCAGGTGACAGGGATAGTGACTTGCTTATTTGTTTCTTTTTTGAATGTGGTCATATCCTTATTAATAAATGTTATCATGCCAGGTCTCACAAGGGATTTCCTTGTTGTATGATTACTTGGTCACATTAACAGCATTTTGCAAGAGTCCTGTTGTTGCTGCTTTTTATGCCTTACATTTACCCACTGCTTCTATTATTTTTATTGTTACCCAAAAACACAAATTAAGGAAGAAAAAATAGAATAGTAGATTAGTGGCTTTAATTTTATTTTATTTTTTTAGATTAAGAGCTGGTCACCTCATAAATATGAAATGTTCGTCTCTTAATGTCTATGGAGATTCTCAGTAACCCAGGTCATGGTTATCCCAAAGCTTCCCCCCCCCCCCAGAACTGAAGAAGCTTCTTGGATGAGAAGCGAAATGTCTTCAAAGAAAAACCAGAAAGTCCAGTTGGCTTTTGAAAAAGCACCTTTGAGTTCAGCTCCTCAGCAACTCTTTGCTCTAAATCAGGGGTCTCCAACCTTGGTCCCTTTAAGACTTGTGGACTTCAACTCCCAGAGTTCCTCAGCCAGCTTTGCTGGCTGAGGGACTCTGGGAGTTTAAGTCCACAAGTCTTAAAGGGACCAAGGTTGGAGACCCCTGCTCTAAATGCATAGCAAAAGAGTATAGATTACCCATTGGACTGATATAATTTAAGAACGATTACCATATTTTTCGGAGTAATAAGATGCACCTTATTCCCACCTAAAAGGGATGAAAATTTGGGTGCGTTTTATACGCCGAGCGTAGTCCCTCCCACCAGTGGTTACATTTTTTTCTTGTGCTAATCAAGCTATGCTGAAAATGAAAATGAAAATGAAAGTAAAACAGACTGTTTGCTGTAAGGAGGCAAAATTGCTGGGAGACAGAGGCAGATTTCTTTTCCTTGTTTTCCTCACCAAAAAAAGGTAGGTTGCATCTTATACTCCGAAAAATACAGTAAATCAGAAGCCTGCAGTCTAAGCAGCATCTAAGCATCTAAGGCAATGCTTCTCAATCTCAGGAATGTACAGTAGACTCGGACTTTTAGAATTTCCCAGCCATCACCATGCTTCATGATTCATGGCTGCTGAATGAGTGGTCATTAAAGAGAACCACCTTTATTTCATAGTACCTTTAAGTCTAAACTATTTTTATCAATAGGGTTTTTGTTTATCTGTCCACTGATCTTGTTAAAACTTATAGGCAACCAATACAGTTGAAAATGCTCTCGCAGGAAAATCTAAAGACAAAGTCCTATCGGATCCGTTTTCAAAGGCATACTCAGGACTTGGAATTTTCTGGCTTTACAAATTTGTTACAGCTAACCACTTTTGTTCCAGAGCAGAGTCTTTCAATTCTTAGGTCTTGTGTTTAATCCATCAAGTTAGGTCTTCTGTACAAACTTAATTATTCAGTGATAACGTTAAATAGAAAACAGTAATGTTAATTAGTGGATGTGTGTAATATTGTTCTCAGAACTAAAAAAATGTGCATTTCATGGTGAATAATAGCTTCAGTTTACTCCCTTTCTGAAGTACAGAAGCAGTGGAAAATCTAATTGCTTTTAATATAAAATTATATAATAGTGAATTATTTATCACTGTCAACAACAGCAGTGAAATTTCTGGATCTGCATTACTTTAGGGATGAGCTGTAGAAATATTTGCAGCAGAGATTAAAAACGTTTAAGGGTTAAAGAAGCAAGAGCTGGATTTTGCTGAGGGTTTTTTTTTTAAATCATTTGTAAATCTGCTTTTCTCAAGGCCACAAAAACAAACCTTTGACAGATACTCCATCTTAGAGAATTCAGACCCAAGGCAACCTTGCTGATTAAAAGGAAGTACGTAAGAAGTAAACGGATTATAAATCGGGCAGCATTCCTCAAGCATGCATTTCCCAAGTATATTGAATTACAGCACATATAATCTTGGCCAACACAGCTGAAAAGTGTTGATCTATGATCCCCATACCCTGAAAGCTTTAATTCATTTCTTTTTTATTTTACAACTTTCTTTCATGTCATGTAAAACATAAATATGATTATTTTTAAATTAAAGGTTATATTAACTGAGATTACAGAATCACATACAGCCTCAAAAAATGCTCTAAAATTGCTTACCAACCTGTAATTTTTAATATGGCAGGATGAATAAAACATGTCCCTGGGGAAAAATCATATTAACTTTCTTTAATGGAACTTAATGTCAAATAAATTTACATGAAATTAAATTTAGTTTTTGCCCTGGTCCGCTTTTATATCATGGGCTCACTTTTTGAATGTGCCTCTTTACACAATGGGGTCAGTGGTCCCACATCTGAACTCCCGAAAAATTTCTAACCTTAAAATTACAGCTGTGGAATCTCAAATAACTGTTCTTTCAGATAAATCGAAATATCAGTCAACTTTTCTCCTTGGTACATTTGATAAGCTTTCAATAAATAATGCATGAATTTAATTTAGAAATAGATTAAAAGGACAAGAAACTGAAAACTGAGAAATAGGACAAACACTTAGGGAATGGCTCATCTTTTAAAATAAATATTGGAAACAGGAACTCTTTATGGGGACAGACTTATTCAATAGACAGATAAATTAGTGAGCAAGATAGTCATATTGCCGTTGTTCCAAACAGATAAGATCACAGTGTTTTGTAACTCCTGCCCCCAGAATTCACTGGGGAACAAACAGGTCTGCTCTTTGTGCAGTTTAGATAAAAATCTTTGAAGATCTTACTTAAGGTTCCTAAAAGTGTAGAAACCTATGCATTGCTTTGTCTGTTTTGAAGCACTTGATATTAACTGTAGTTGGAGTAACCCTACCGGTGTATATTCCATTAAAACAAATGAAATTTTAAAGGATTTTCTTTGACTTATGGCCAAAATAATAATAATAATTGATGTGCTTGTAGTGTTTTCTCCCCTTGAATAAAATGTCCTTGATAAATCTTTTAATGTTATTTCTATTTCTTAAAAAAACAGGTTGTGTAATCTGTCATTAAGAAAGACATTAATAGGATCCAACAGTTAACTTTCAGAAAAGAGTGAAGAAAACATGAGATCTAGTGTTGACAGAAAGAGTGTTTCTGCATCTATAGCTACCTTTTACTCGTTGTGGAACAGTGTACTGCATATTATTAGCCCATCCTTTTTTCACAACATTTTTTTTTTGCAGGGAGTTCTGTATCCAAGATGGTGACCTCAATTCCATTGACAGAATGAGATATCTGGAGATGAAAGGATTGAGTCACGATTCCAGCAGCCTCCAATTAACCTCTTGACTTGTTTACATGAAGAGATTTCAAGGTTTTTTTAGCTCAGAATAAACAGTATTGCTTGGGGTTTCTGTAAGTTTTGATCCTCCCTTAGGCGTGGGTGACTTTAGGCTACTCACTTTTGCTCAGTTCAACCCACCTCACAGGATTGTTATGGATAAAATAGGAAGGAGGAACATTAATTGCTTTGAGAGATGCAAAATAAAGACTGGGTGTACATCAAGTAAATCAAATAATAAACGCATCTGGAATCCAATAGATTTTTGCTTTGTGTCTGGCCTTCTTTAACCATAGCTCTGTGAGATCAAAGGGAAAGAGAGGTGGAGAGATGGAGTAATGATAGCACAGCAACTATATGTAATATTTCCCAAATATTGTCCCTCAACATTTCTGCTACTTCCACCTGAAATTATTATGCTGGCTGGAGAAGATTGGTGTCTTTGTACCGCACATCTAGGGAAGGAACCCACTAGATTTCACACAATTCTCAATATCCTATTTCCCCCCCGCCCTTCTTGCTGCAGCCATAATTAAGCATTCTGAGACCGTCAGAAGATGCTGAGATTCAGCTTTGCAAAACTCTGTCCATGCAGGTGGCAGAATCTGAATGGATTCTGTTGTCAACCATAGAGTTTGCAGAACGATGGCCAGAGTGGTTACTCCGTTGGGCCTAACTAATTTTGTCAGCAACTGTGTTTTCTTGCTGAGGAACAATGATGAAGGAGGGTAAGAGTGAGAGGATAAGCTGGGATTATCATTGATTGGTTGATTATATTGATTTACATAGCCTTGCTTCCCGGTTATTGTGAACACAAGATCAAGAAACCAGAAGAAGAAGAATAAAGGATCACAAAACAACAGCCACGCTATAGCAGCATAATGGCCGCCGAGGGCAGTCTTATCTCTAACCACATATTCCTTAGTCATAAGAAACTACAATGACAAGCTCACCTCACCTACATCTTGGTTAGTTGTTGGTTCTTCAGGATCTCAGTGGTTTAAAAAATGGCAATGTTTTCTACCACTAGGGTAGTGGTAGAATATAAGAATACAAAGCCTCTTTCTCTCACTAGCGTGTGTGCATGTGTGCACTTGGGAATGTGGGTGTGAACGGAAGGTGAGGTAATTTTCATTTACAGTAGCACCCGTTCACAGATATGGGACGACAAGGTAGATTTGTGACCAGTCCTCGCATTTATGACCTTTGTCAAGTTTGTAAAGCAAAGGAAATAAGATCATAAGCACAGTTGCAGTTTTTAGTATCCACTTCACTTAATGACCGAATTGTTGGTCCCAATTGTGGTTTGTTTTGTTTTTTAACTTTGTCTTTTCTGTTCCTTCTAGTAATAAATAAATTGATCATCATGATTTTTATCATGGTTAATTAGCATTTTCTGCCACTTATCTTAAAAGTATATGGCATGGGCAGTTTTGGAATGTGCTCACAGATGTTGGAACTACTGAGATTTAACACTAATTTTAATTTTAAGGTTATATTTTCCTCTCTTCTGTTGATATCAAGTTGCTGAAGAAGTTTTCATAATGCTTTCATTTATCTTTAACGTTATTACTTACCAAAACCTCTAAAATCATAGTATTCTGAGAACAAATGAGTTATGGAGATTTATTAGTTTTGCTGTGATTGTTAATTATTAGTTCAAATAAAAATATTGAAAATAATCATTATAGTTAAAGGTGTAGTGCAACTTCAATAATAGGCACAAATATACTTGTTCTCTGGGATGCAATTAGCTAGACAAAAAATGAGTTTGAATGGGATATTTTTTCCTTTTATGGAGACAGCTGCGATAAATATGACAAATATGACATGTACACTTTTAGTTTTGTAATGCTTATAAACTGCAAAGCTAAAGGACAGTGGAAATGATGCTAATAGTCTCCAAGTACATCCACCTTTAAATTTTGAACATTTACATTTACACAACCAACTGGCCGCAGCTGGCTGTCGGAGGCGAGTTATTGGCCCCAAAGGATAGTGTGCGCAACTTAGGCGTCCTCCTGGATGATCGGCTGTCGTTTGAAGATCATTTGACGGCCGTCTCCAGGAGGGCCTTCTACCAGGTTCGCCTGGTCCGGCAGTTGCGCCCCTTCCTTGATCGGGATGCCTTATGCACAGTCACTCATGCCCTCGTTACCTCTCGCTTGGATTACTGTAATGCTCTCTACATGGGGCTCCCCTTGAAGTGCACTCGGAGGCTTCAGTTAGTCCAGAATGCAGCTGCGCGGGTGATAGAGGGAGCTACCCGTAGCTCCCATGTAACACCGCTCCTGCGCAGACTGCACTGGCTGCCTGTGGCCTTTCGAGTGCACTTTAAGGTGTTGGTTACGACCTTTAAAGCGCTCCATGGCTTAGGACCTGGGTACTTACGGGACCGCCTGCTGCTACCACATGCCTCCCACCGACCCGTACGCTCCCATAGAGAGGGACTTCTCAGGGTGCCGTCCGCCAAACAATGTCGGCTGGCGGCCCCCAGGGGAAGGGCCTTCTCTGTGGGGGCTCCCACTCTCTGGAACGAGCTTCCCCCTGGTTTACGTCAAATACCTGACCTTCGGACATTTCGTCGCGAACTGAAGACCCATCTTTTTATTCGCGCGGGGCTGGCTTAATTGGATTTTAAAAGGGAATTTTACCAATTTTAAATGGGGTTTTAATTGATGATGATTTTTAATATCAGGCTAATTTTGAATAAGTTTTTTAAGGGTATTTAAATTGTGTATATTTGTATTGTTGTTTTTATTTTGCCTGTACACCGCCCTGAGTCCTTCGGGAGAAGGGCGGTATAAAAATCAAATTAAATAAATAAATTAAATAAATAAATAAACTCATTTGTGTTAAGTAATTAAGAATTTGAGTAAATTGAGTAATAAATTTCTTGGCATTTATTAGGCTTTTAAAAAAAGATACATTTGTAGTAGTAGATAAATTATATATAATATGGAATGTTTCGAAGCTATACAAGGTAGAAGTGAATCCCTTTGTGAACTAGCATCCTTGAAATATATGTGCTGATGGGGGATGAGGGGAACTGCAGTCTAGGATCTTCAGACTGGAGGGAAAACGCTTCTAGGTTTTCAGTGCCCATTGTCTTTTTTTCCTGAATTTTTTTGAAATTAAAGCTGATTTTGAATTTAGCTGTATTTATCATAATGGCAATATATATCTACATCTTTTATGGAGTCTTGCAATTTTTTTGTGAACATGGATTGGAGTATAGCACAGATCCCACTGGGATTTGCTTTGCTTCATAGTAGATACCTTCTTGAACCTGTAGTTTTTGCTCTTGAATCCTGAGAACTCGAACATACATCTAAACCTGTTCTGTTCTGCAATGTTTTTCTGTTGGCAAAAATCTAATGCATGCTATACTTTAGTGTACAATTACTTATGTAAACATTCAGCCCTTTTCATCTGAAGGGTGATGATGAAATATGTTGGTTTATTTTAAAAAAAGCAGTTGCAATGTGCAGTTGGTTTGCAACATAAGTCACGTAGCCTACAGAATGTATAAAACTTGCAGTCAAAGTCAGTCAAGTTCATTTTCAACTTATGGTTCTAGTTTTTGAAGGCCTGGTTCTTTGAAGATCCTTGGCAAATGGCCCTTGGTATACCTTTTCTCAAAGTACCTGGTATGTGTGTTCCCCAGCAGGTTTGCTTCAGTTACCAATTTTCCAGTTATCTGTTGAGCAACCTGGCAATTAAGTTTTGGATGCAAGACTATACATACTTTTTCACATCTGATTAGTGCAGGTCACCCTTTTTTTTTTTTTGGGTCAAGAATATTATGGTAGATAAAAACTGGTCTCCTTTAATCATATTGAATAACTCAACTGCTCAGCTTCCAACCCTTTACCAAGTAAGATTGTATGAATGGGATTGAAACGCACTACTAGAGTCCAAAACTAATACTATGTGAGGGACAGCAGGAAAAGCATCAGCTCTAATCAGTTTTATCAATTTCCTTGGTATATATTTAGTTCCTCAAACCTTAATCAAGTACTATTCTAAATTTTAAGGACTTTTAAACATTGCATTGTTTTCTTAAAAAAAGAAACTAAGGAAAATGCAAAAAATCACCAGAAATATATATCAGTCATACTACAATTTGTCATGATCTTGTACAGAAAATGAATTAATTACTCATAATATTTAGAAATATTTTATATAGAAGAATTCCTTGGTTTCATCTATATGTTAAACAACAGTTAATACAGGTAGTCCTCGACTCACAACAGTTCATTTAGTGACCGTTCAAAGTTACAACAGCACTGAAAAATGTGACTTATGACCATTTTTCAGAGATACGACCTTAGTAGCATCCCTACGATCATGTGATCAAAATTCAGATACTTGGCAACTGGTTCATATTTATGACCGATGCTGTGTCCCAAGGTCACATGATCCCCTTTTGCGAACTTCTGACAAGCAAGGTCAATGGGGAAGCCAGATTCAATTAACAATTGAATCTGACTGAATACAGGTACCGGTAGTCCTCAACTTACAACCACAATTGAGCCCAAAATTTACATTGCTAAGTGAGAAATGAACTAAGTGAGTTTTGTCCCATTTTATGACTTTCCTTGCCACTTTTGTTAAATGAATCACTGCAGTTATTAAATTAGTAACACAGTTGTTAAGTGCTGCAACGGTCATACGGTCCAATGAAGCCGTTGAGGTGATGGGCCGGTGTCTTGAAGCTGTGCGGGTCTGGATGGGGAGGAACAGGCTCCAGCTCAACCCTTCCAAGACTGAGTGGCTTTGGGTTCCGGCGTCCTGGTACAGTCAGCTCACACCATAGCTGACTGTTGGGGGGGGGAAGTACTGACCCCCAAGGAAGGAGTGCGCAACTTAGGCGTTCTCCTGGACGATCGGCTGTCCTTCGAGGAACATCTGACGGCCGTCGCCAGGGGAGCATTCTATCAGGTTCGCCTGATTCGCCAGTTGCGCCCCTTCCTTGACCGGGACTCCCTACGCACGGTCACTCATGCCCTCGTCACTTCCCGCCTGGACTATTGCAATGCTCTCTATATAGGGCTCCCCTTGAAGAGCACCAGGAGGCTCCAGCTAGTCCAGAATGCGGCCGCGCGGGTGATGGAGCACCGCGTTGCTCCCATATAACACCTATCCTGCGCGGCTTGCACTGGCTGCCGGTAGCCTTCCGGGTGCACTTCAAGGTGCTGGTTACCACCTTTAGAGCACTCCATGGCTTAGGACCGGGATATTTACGAAACCGCCTTCTGCCACCGTTTGCCTCCCAACGACCTGTGCACTCCCACAGAGCAGGCCTCCTCAGGGTGCCGTCGACCAAACAATGTAGGTTGGCGGCCCCCAGGGGGAGGGCCTTCTCTGTGGCAGCACCAGCTCTATGGAACGAGCTACCTCCGGGGTTACGATAACTTCCCGACCTCCGGGCCTTCAAGCGTGAACTGAAGACCTTATTATTTCATCGAGCGGGACTAGCCTAAAACATATTTTAAATGAAATTTTAAATACCGTATATACTCGAATATAAGCCGATCCGAGTATAAGCCGAGGTCCCCAATTTTACCCCAAAAACTGGGGTAAACTGGGGACTCGAGTATAAGCCGAGGGTGGGAAATGAGGCACCTACCGGTTGGGGAAACCCTCCCTCCCTCAGCTGAGAAGGCTGGCGCCCCCCCCCCCCCCCCCCCCCCCTGCCCCGGCAGGGCTCCAGTCCGGAAAAATGTGAAAAAAAGAAAAAAAAAAAACTCGAGTATAAGCCGTATATACTCGAGTATAAGCCGAGGGGCTTAAAAAAAAAAAAAACTCGAGTATAAGCCGTATAGACCCGAGTATAAGCCGAGGGGACGTTTTTCAGCACAAAAAATGTGCTGAAAAACTCGGCTTATACTCGAGTATATACGGTAGTTTTAAAGCGGTCTTTGACCGTTTTTAGTGATTGGGCCATTTAATATTTGGTTTTAATTGTTTTTAATATTGTTATTTATTACTTTGTATTTATCGTGTATTTTAATATGGCTGTAAACCGCCCTGAGTCCTTCGGGAGATGGTGCGGTACAGAAATTTAATAATTAATAAATAAATAAATAAATAAATAAATAAATAAGTGTGATGCATCATTATAAGTCATTTTTTACAGTGCCATTGTAATTTCAAACGGTCACTAAATGAACTTGTTGAGGACTACATGTACTGTTTTCTGTTTCATGGAAAAGGACAAAATACCCTTTAAAAAACTCTCAAAAACTTAGAGAACTCATTCTGTGATAACTGTTCTTCTGTTATCTTATATAGAGTGCTAAAGAAAGCCTTGCTTGCAGGAACATGTTTCAGTGAGTAACGTGCTTAGAAAAACTGTTGCCAGGAGAAGAAAACACACTGTGGACTGATTCTCTGCTTGATTATGTGCCTGAGCTGCAAGTTAGCCAGAAGATGTAGATGCTGCCTTTTTACCTGTAGTATATTAATGAATTACAATAAGAAAGATGATAAAGATCTAGAGGAGCCACTAGAAGACTTCTGGAGGCATTTTGTAAAACCTGCAGATATTTTAGTAAGAAGTAAAATTGGATTTAGTCAGGGGTGAAATCTACTTACCTTCCCTACTGGTTCGGGAGTGTGCACGCCATGCATGCTCGCTCTGTTCGCGCGCGTGCCATCATCAGGTCCAATTTTTGACCCTCTGCGCATGCGCAGGTCAAAAACGGGTTACTTCCTGGTAAAAACCAGGAAGTAATGATATCTGGCCCGGTGGGTGGAGCCTCACACTGCCACGACTACCGGTTGGCTGAACCACCCACTGCCGCCGCTACCGGTTCACGTGAGCCAGACAGAACCAGCAGGATTTCACCACTGGATTTAGTGCTAAGGAAATGAAAGTAACTGCAGAATAATTTACATGATTTTATTTTTTATGGTTTTTTTCCAATTTATAATTTTTGTGTTAATCAGAATTCTGACAGATGTTTAGAAAGGCTTTTTCCTTTATTGCAACATTATTTTTAAAGAAACAAATTTTAAAGATGCAATGTGATGAGTTGTAAAATTAAAGAAATGTCCACTCAATAAAGGGAATAAATTTGCAATATAAAGTATCTTTCAAGATTCTGACAACATGAACTATCCTCTTTTATTATAATAGTTGGGGAAACATTTTTCTTGTTGCTGTTGCTTAATGTGTAGAGGTACATCCTTTAGGAATTCCACTCTAAATCTATAAACAGCCTAAATATTCCTCTGGAAAGAACAGAATTATGAGGATATGTTGTGGGTATGCACAAAAATTTCTCAAAAAGCCTAAGCATCCATTCTGAATTCCTTACTTGACTAGATCATCATAATGTTGGATTGAACCTATGTACAATTCTCTGCAACACCAAGAGTCAAATTATTGTCACTTTTAGCTCTGAGGAATATGATAGAGAAACACTACTTGATAAGAGAGAACCATTACACTACACTAAACTACACTATACTACACTACACTGGAGCATGTTTTCATTCCTGTTTTCTGTTAAAAGAAAGATTGTGTTCATGCCCTGTATATTTCCTTAAAGCTGTAGTAATTTGCTGTTACAATATAATTGAGACATGACACAGATTTTTTGGAGTACTGTGTGTGTGTGTGTGTGTGTGTATATATATATATATATATATATATATATATATACATTTATATATATTTATATATATATATATATATATATTTATATATATTTTCAATATTTTTCCTTAAGAACGCTCTTAGATCTACTCCATCATTTTTTTTCCTGCAGTGACCAACCAAATTTTATAGATTGTCCATCTTTAAAAAAAAACATAAGTTTATTGAGCACTAATAAATGTAATAGCTAGTTTATTTCGGTTATATTTGCATTCATACGTTTGGTCTTTTGCTATTGTTAATAAAATTAAACACTGCAAAAGCTACTGAATACAAAATGTATTCAGTAAATAGATTGCATTCTCCAATACGTGTGTTTTTGCGGTTTGAGTTAAGAAAACACTAATATGTGACTACCACCACTGGCTTTCTAGTATATTCTGACTAACAATTCATTATTATGGGATTAGAACTGCGTTATGCATTCTTTAGGGCTGAGCATTTCTAATCAAATAGAAAATTACTTGAACTATACTAACCTGATTTGATGAAAATGCCCACTTGTATTTATAAAACTTTGTATTTAAAGCTTTTAAAAACTTGCTGCTATTGTATAGCTCCACTATATTGGAAAACAAGTGTGAAATACTAGTTTAATATTTCCATATTGGCAGCTGCCAAAAAAACCCCAACACAGTTCTAGGCTGTATAAACAGAGGGATAGAATCAAGATCATGTGAAGTGTTAATACCACTTTATAATGCCTTGGTAAGGCCACACTTGGAATACTGCATCCAGTTTTGGTCGCAATGATGTCAAAAATATATTGAGACTCTAGAAACAGTGCAGAGAAGAGCAACAAAGATAATTAGGTGACTGGAAGCTAAAACGTATGAACAGTTGGAGGAACTGGGTATGTCTATTTTAATGAAAAGAAGGATTAGGGGAGACATGATAGCAGTGTTTCAATATCTCAGGGGCTGCCACAAAGAAGAGGAAGTCAAGCTATTCTCCAAATAGAATATTCTCCAAATAAAATTCTCCAAAGCACCTGAAGGCAGGACAAGAAGCAATGGGTGGAAACTAATCAAGGAGAGAAGCAACTTAGAACTAAGGAGAAATTTCCTGACAGTTAGAACAATTACTCAGTGGAACAATTTGCCTCCAGAAGTTGTGAATGCACCAACACTGGAAGTTTTTAAGATGTTGGATAACCATTTGTCTGAAGTGGTGTAGGATTTTCTGCCTAAGCAGGGAGTTGGACTAGAAGATATCCAAGGTCCCTTCCAACTCTGTTATTCTATTCTGGTCTAGTCTAGTCTAGTCTATATATTTGATCATGTAGCATTTTCAGCCTTGTTGTCCTCTTCTATAAGATGCATCATATCCAATTCTGTTTTGATGAAAAAAAATGCTTGCATTCTTTCAGTCCATTTTTTTTTATTGTTTGCATTCATTTAGAGAAAGAAAATAATGAGGTAAAATATTCAGAAATGATGCTTTGCATTAGCTAAGAATTGGTAAGCAGATTTTTTTAATGTAAAAAATCAAATAATACTTTTTAAGGTGTTTTAAAATCCAGGATATGTTGGACTAATTAACTATTTGATTATAATTCCGTTTCCTTTGAGGTATTTTACTTTATGCAGAATGAAATATAGTTAGAACAAGACATATAATCAAGGGAATGACACTCTGTATATTAATCTATAATCTGTTAAATAGAACTGTACTTCACTTGCTTTTCTTCAGCGTTTTATATCATTTCCTTCTCTAGTAATTTCACCAGTTCTCAGATTTTCTTCAACAACTAAGGATTTATCCAGACCATCTGTAGACTATAATTTATAATCAAGTAGAAACTTGAATTAAACTTTCTTGGATTTTAATATTTGAACAAAGCTACTGTACACAGAGACTATGAGACATTTAAACATATTTCAAAAGGCACCATTAAATAGTGTAGGTCTCATAACTACACTCTGTACATCTCTGTTTCACTTGAGGCCCACCATATTCCTTCTTAAATATATGGCTGTGGGTTGTTTATTTATTTATTTACATTTTAAGAGCGTAAGCCATCCTTCCTTGGGGATGGGGGTTGGATGCCACACTATTTGGTAGCAGGGGAACTTTAGTAAACAGAATCTGTTATGGTCCTTTAGATATATAGATTGGAATATAGAAATCTATACGGACAAGAAAAGAGATCAGACTCCTTTTATTCTCTGAAGCATTTTGTACAACTTTCATAAAGTTCACCTTGGGTAATCTAATTTGATTTAAATTGATTTCCTTTTGGGTAATCCTAGCAAAGTAAGATAAATGAATCCTTATTCACAGCATGCTTAACAGAGGTGGTATTCAGCCAGTTCATGAAAACCATTGGCAAAAATTTGGCCAAGGTCGCCGAACCAATAGCAATGGCCAGCTAGCCATGCCCCCAAATCGCTCGCTTGCCCCACCCACCATGTTCGTCACCACCATGTTCTTCGCGCACGAGCATCCCATTGCCTTGCAAGTCCAATGGATGCACATGCGCGAAGAATATGGTGGTGACGGCAGCAGCTTTTTCTGTGACCTCTGGTACTTTTCGGTGGCGTGTGGCCAGCCGCTGCCTCTTTGAGAGCTGCTTTACGACTGCGGTGGCTGGCCGGGGGCTGCCGAAAACTCCAGTCAGTTTCCCTTCCGGACTCTGGACCAGCCGCCATGGAAGGTAAGCAGCCTGAAGAAAGAGGTAGGGGTTGGGGAGAAATTGGGGCTAGGGCCAGGGCCACTAAAGGAGGGGAAACAGGAGTGACTGGTGAAGGGAGGGCGGGGATAGATAGGTGGAAATTCCAAAAATTTTCCTACATTTTCCTGTGGGTGTGGCTAGGTGGGGGAGATCATGTGACTGAGTGGGCATGGTGTGAGTGATGTCAAGTTGGCCAAACCCACTCAGTCACATGCCTCCACCTAGCCACATCCACTGAACCAGTAGCAAAAATTTTTTGAAACCCACCACTGATGCTTACCCATAGATAACCAATCCATAGTTTGCCCAACTAACCCATTATTTTACCATAAGCTAAGCATATTGGCTGAATTCACACAACAAATTAGTTTAAAATATAGATGCCTATTTTGCTCAGTGTATCTTGTAAAAGCCAACTAATTGGGATGCTGTACTTTTATGTCTTTGGCTGAGCTTTGTTTTGTAAAAAGCTGGATAATTAACCCAATCTGGGTTGCTGCTATTTTGTCTCCACTTCATGCAGCTCCGAAATGGCTCTTCCTCTTCAAGGAAGAACCCCTTGATGGCTCTTATTTGCTTAAATGTGTTATACAGTTCTTAAATGTTCGTTTCTGATGAGTTGTTAGTTTATATTGTGATCACTGGCTAGTTATAAGTAAGAATGATAAACATGTTGAGACGTGAATATTTTGTGGGACCAGAAATAATAAAGTATTACAAGAAAACTATTGTTTTAGTGTGAACATCCCAGATAGGTCAGTATTAACTAACACTAAGAAAAGATCAATTTATTTGGAATGTCCACCCCAGAATAAAAGATTACAGCTGAAATTAAAGAAAGTGGATAGCTCATGTCTGACATTGATTGTCTGGTAGCAAAACTGCAGGCTAGACTGGAAAATGGAAAAACATGGGAGAAAGTGACAATGATTAACCATTTCCATACTTTTGTCAAGGAAAGAGTAAGCGTCTGCTCATAGATTCACCAATAGTTGATTTTGACTCAAAGGAGGCCTTATCCAGTTATGTTTGGTGCTAACCGCTTGAAGTAGAAATCAAGGGAAACTATTTGCATTCAAGCCGGTTTTAAGCATACCTGCCATTCAGAGATCCAACGGAAGCTATAAAAGTTAGAAAAAGAAAATAGAATTAGGTTCTTCTAAAAGACTCTTTCTCTGGAAGCTGTTTAAATAAAAGTAGCTGCTTTTGTAGATGACAGTATACCTCCCAGTTTCTCTGTTCAATATAAGATTACTGCTGCCTCACCAGTTACCATTTTGTTGTCTGGTCCAAAGTGCAGTTCATGTAGCAATTAATGAGTGACAAATTAGCTAAGGAGGATGGTATTTTTTTGAATCTGTCATTGATCTTTTGTTATCCTTCTTCTTCCAATTGTAGCCAAAAGTCTAGCAAGTATTCATAGTGATCTGAGCATAACTAAACAGATTCCACAACCTTTCTGGCCTCCAGACCATCATGTTTCCATCATTCAGAATACTGGCTGAATTAATATGTTTTTTAATTTTAATACCTACAAATGTAGGGATTAGCAGGATTACTTTTGAAATAACACATTTGAATCACATGCAATGAAAATATTTTTCTGAACTGGTCATTTATGGTATAAAATAGGAAAATCCTGTGAGTATAAGGCAGGCAAAATCTACTACGTATGATCATGGATTTATATAGTTTATGGTCAAAGGAAAGGGAAAAGTGCGCATATGAGAATTTTTCCTGGTGTGCTTTCATTTGAAAAAATTGCACTGCATCATACTGTTGTCTTCAAATTGTGGGATGGGTTGATTAATGCCAGCTCTATTTAAAATGTTTTTAAATACTTGTGATGACAGAGAATTAAAAGTGTCTTCCTTCTTTTTTTAAAATTTAGAATGATTAATTTAGAAATGAGTTTATGTAGATAAGCTCTTGTAAGGAAGTTGAATCACTACTTTGAAATTCTTGAGCTTTTATAATATTTCTAGCGGAGATTTAATTCAATCCCAAAGGGTTTCTTTGATTCCCTGGTTGCATTGTGACACCTGTTCAAACAAAAACTAAAATCTTTACTTTGTTTTGTAATTGTATAGAGTGGAAAAAGTTGATAGGCTTTCATAGAAAAGGAATGTTACAAGCTGTTTTAGATATTCAGACAAAATGGTGCATATGTAACACCTGAAGGAAATCTTTTTACAAGCAATTCACTATTAGACACAGTAATCAAAATATTTCATTTTAGATATGTGCATGCTTTTCATTTTTCAAATCTTGGGAATGGTTATTTGTGAGGAAGAAGGAGAACACATTCAAAATTGTAACAAGAGATGCAGAACTAGAAACTCCTTTAGTGCCATACTTTCTTTCTAAAAGCTATTTCAGTAGAACCTAAGCCCTGTTTTGCAACTACTTTTTCCTTACAAAGTTGATGAAGAGTGCTACATTAGACTTTAAACTCTTAAATTACTCTGTTCGCACATTCTGTTTTCTTGGATGTCTTTTTCTCCTCTGCATTGACAGCTCCAGGTCTTGGCAGTTTTCCTTAGATGGATTGGTTCAAGATTCCATCCAAACTATATGGAGAAAGCAACTCTTGAATTAGTTTAATCTCATGGCCTATATAAATACTGCCGTGTGGGTGATGTTCTACTTGCTGGTTTTTACCACAACAGAAGGGTTCTGATGCTGACTGACATCATTTTATGCTTTGCCTCTATAAATGATCCATCCATGATTAAACAGAACAGGAAAATTGTCTCATGTAATTTGGAGACAACAGTGCTCTGCAGTGGGACTAATTGTCATATTCATCTTTGAACCATGGACCAATTCTGGATATGCATTTATGATTCTAATCAGAATAGAATAAATTTGAAAGTGCAAAGGGAAATGCTAATTTAAGAACATTTATAATTGTAATTCTTTAGATTGTCATTGGGCATAAGGAGAAGTGGGAAGGTAGAATTAGACAAAGTCAATCTCACCTATTTAATAATATATGTGATGATTTTGTATTTCCTTTATCATCTTCTGCCCAGTTTAGCAGCTGTTTAGTTAATTTTGTACTGAAATAAAATTTCAGATTGCACAGCTTACTAAAACAATGTTGTACAAAACCCATTGACCAAGAAATATGGAATGACTCAAAATAAAAGGAAGGATAGTAATCTCGAGAGCCAACTCCTGTGGCCTTACAGAGTAAGACCTATATATTCCCCCAGATATCTTTGTAGAGCACTGCTTAAATTTATATTTATTCTTCATGAGTTGCTATTGTATTTTCTACTTTGGTATGTAGAGATGGAGAAAAACATAGAATAATTGTAGAAATATGAGAATTGAAATTCTTGACTCTTATAGTTTTAGAAAAATGATGTATATCCATGTTAGAATTATTGATGTGGATGAAAGTATTAACTTTGCTTATGTTTTTCAGTGGGCCCATAGATCATAAGATGCACTTATGTGGGAAACTTATTGCCCACAGCCACTGAGTAACATATTAATTGAATATACATAGGTTTGTTTTCATGCAAAGTCATCTCTCCTCAATTTCACTGAGTAATCCAATAACTTGTCATGTGAAATCTGTGAATGTCAGCTTGGTCATTAAATGGTTTAGTCTCTTGGAGGTAGCATTATGAGGAGTTAGAGGAAATTCAACTGTTCAGACTTAATAAATAAATGCTTATCTTTCTGGAGTAATGCAAGACTGAAATGAGTTTGTAGGATTACGTTAGTAGATGTGTTGCAACACTCCTGACTTAACTCTCTTATCTGCACACAATTCCTTTTGAACTTCAAAACCTCAATTAAATAAGATACTTTCTTTCCATTCATGTTCCTATTACAAGTTATGGATGTATAATTCAGATAACTGAATTATGTTGGAATTTTTCCTAACACATTTACATAGCTTTGTTATCAATACACAAAGTAAATTGTTTATGTCTTGTAATATACTGCTGGTTTTATTGTTAGAACTGCAGACAAATAGGACTTATGCCACAGCTCAGATAATTTACTTGGACTTCAGTAAAGTATTTGATAAGGTAGACCATAACCTACTACTAAATAAATTAGAAAAATGTGGGTTAGACAGCATCACCACCAGATGGATTCGTAACTGGCTGACCAACCGCACTCAATGTGTAGTCCTCAATGGAACTACATCCACATGGAGGGAAGTATGCAGTTTTAGGCCCAGTACTCTTCAACATCTTCATCAATGACTTGGACGAGGGGATAGATGGGGAACTCATCAAATTTGCAGATGACACCAAGCTGGCAGGAATAACCAACACACCAGAAGATAGGCTCAAGATACAGAAGGATCTTGACAGACTTGAACATTGGGCGCTATCTAACAAAATGAAATTCAACAGTGAAAAAAGTAAGGTTCTACATTTAGGGGGGAAAAATGTATAGGTACCGTACATGTGGTACCTTGCTCAATAGTAGTACCTGTGAGAGGGATCTTGGAGTCCTAGTGGACAACCATTTAGATATGAGCCAGCAGTGTGCAGCAGCTGCCAAAAAAGCCAACACAGTTCTGGGCTGCATAAACAGAGGGATTGAATCAAGATCACGTGAAGTGTTAATACCACTTTATAATGCCTTGGTAAGGCCACACTTTGAATACTGCATTCAGTTTTGGTCGCCACGATGTAAAAAAGATATTGAGACTCTAGAAAGAGTGCAGAGAAGAGCAACAAAGATGATTAGAGGAATGGGGTCTAAAACATGAAGAACGGTTGCAGGAACTGGGTATGTCTAGTTTAATGAAAAGAAGGACTAGGGGAGACATAATAGCAGTGTTCCAATATCTCAGGGGCTGCCACAAAGAAGAGGGAGTCAGGTTATTCTCCAAAGCACCTGAAGGCAGGACAAGAAGCAATGAGTGGAAACTAATCAAGGAGAGAAGCAACTTAGAACTAAGGAGAAATTTCCTGATAGTTAGAACAATAATAAGTGGAACAACTTGCCTGCAGAAGTTGTGAATGCTCCAACACTGGAAATTTTTAAGAAAATGTTGGATAGCCATTTGTCTGAAATGGTGTAGGGTTTCCTGCCTGGGCAGGGGGTTGGACTAGAAGACCTCCAAGGTCCCTTCCAACTCTGTTGTTATGTTATGTTATGTTATGTTATGTTATGTTATGTTATGTTATGTTATGTTATGTTATGTTATGTTATGTTATGTTATGTTATGTTACATATTTAGTAGCAATTGGTGCTTTATTTTATTCTTGAAAACAGCAAAGATTGAAAGAGCGAGCTGTCCTTCTTGTTTTTGTAATAGTTGGGGATAAATTTATCCTGGAGCCCTTGGTCTAATTTTAAAAGACTTCAGGAAAACAGTTCAGACCTTTGATAAGCATTGTGTCTTCTTTACAGCAAGGTGTTTAGAAGAGAAGAGAAAAATATTGTCCAAGAAAAAAAGAGGTTAGAAAATAAGCTTCCGTGCTCATTTTTACTCTGAGCTTAAGCAGGGTTTGCTTATACTCTGCCCCACTATGTGGCCCCACCAGATTACTCTTGAAAGAATATGATCTCCTAGTGAAAAAAACAACAACCTTGTCTTTGCCTTGTATAGGGGCCAGCCATTCAAGGAGAAATCTCTGCACAGTTCCTTTTCTTAGAGCAAATAAGGATTACATAGTAATAAAATGAGTACTTTGAAGTGCTTTCAAACACTTTTATTTCAATAATTCTTCAAGCAGCTTTGATGAATTTGTTCCACATTTTGGTGAAAAGTGATTGAGAGCAGTTTTTTGAAATATGTTTTTAGAGTTTGAAAGTAAAATGAACCAAGGAAGTGGAGTTTCAAAATTTCTGTGTTTAGTCACAGCAATTCTGTAACATTCTGAGCATCAACTTATTATTATTACTGTTATGGTTGGTCACACAGTCAGCCAGATGTTTAGACTAGATTTGGCATTTTTATCCACCTATTGAATCCTTCCCCAGAATCTGGGATAGGCAGATGTTGTTTGATGGAGCAAAAGGTATCATAACAGAATGTAAGCTGTTTCAAGTAAAAACTGCCTTTTGCAGTTGACTGATTGTGATTTTGTCAATGTTGATGGCATTCAAGTAGTACTCCTGAAGTTTTGGAATTGCACCCAAGGTGCAAAGTGCCTGTTACTATTGGTCCTATCTTTGCTTTCTTTTATCATAGTCATTCTACATCTATTTGCAGATCTTCGTATTTTGTGATTTTCTCCACTTCTTTGTCTTCTCTTCTGTTTTCTCCAGGAATTGCCACGTCCACTATCCAGATGTTTTTATCTTTCTTATAAACCATGGTTAAATCTGGAGTGTTGTGTGGCAGATGCTTGCGTGTTTGAATTCTAAAGTCCCAGAGCAATTTAGCTTCTTCATTTTAGAAACCGTTAGATAGTCTAATCTAACATAACATAACATAACATAACATAACATAACATAACATAACATAACATAACATAACATAACATAACATAACATAACATAACATAACATAACATAACATAACATAACATAACATAACATAACATAACACAACATAAATAGTGATTCCATTATCCCAATATACTTTTGTTTCTAAACATAAACTTCTTGGGAGTTTTTCTGCTATATTGTATAAAGTTGGTACCAGTTAAGTATTTAATTAGTTTCATACAAAATGGGGATGCTGTTCTGTTTTAAAACTGGGCTGTTTTTAAGCGGAAGTGCAGAGTGCATCTTAACCTAAGAACGATTTCTGGGTTCAAATCCCTCATCAAACTCACTTGCTTACCAGGTTAAGATCCTTTATGGAGGAATGATGAAGATATAGTATAATCATAGGAAATGGTAATTTGGTGATATGATGAGGTTTTTGTTGTATCTGTTCCTGCAGCACAACAATTCTTAGGATTCTGGGAAAAGAATATAGCTATTATTTTTACTTTTAAAGTGCACTGTGGATAAGTGAAGGTGAAAAGGTGTCCTAGAAAATACAAGAACAGCTAGAAGGTTCTTTATGTGAAACAAATCTATTTTAACTGGAATAATTACTTTAGCTGACTGAGTATAGTGTTCCCTGGATATTTTCTTTTACTGGATTTTTTGAAGCCGGTGTGTTTTGCTTGCAAGGGTAACTTTTCTGAACATAATAAAAACCCAGGTTTTCACCTAATTATACTCAAAATGCATGTTATTATCCCTTCATTGGAGAGGTGATTATGCACAATCCCCGCCAAAAATCATAGAAAGTCATGAGATATTAAATGTTTTCCAGCCTGTACAGGTTATTAGCAATATATACAGAATTTAATATACCAGACTAAACTGGCTTGCTAAGTACATACCAATCTCGAGGCAATGTGTTTGTTTTGCAAGCATTTCTTAATACAAGTAGTCTTTGCTGAGCAGCCATTCCAAGTTATGACTGGCCCTTGAAGTTGTGGTGGTGACAACATGCCCGCAGTCATGTAATTGGGATCTAGGCACTTGGCAATCGACTTGCACTTATGGTTACAGTGTCCTGCGATCACATAGTCACCATGGTGGCTCAGTGGTTAGAGTGCAATACTGCAGGCAACTTCTGCTGACTGACAGCTGCCTGCAATTTGGTAGTTCAAATCTCACCAGGCTGAAGGTTGACTCAGCCTTCCATCCTTCTGAGGTGGGTAAAATGAGGACCCAAATTGTTGGGGGCAATATGCTGATTCTGTAAAACTGCTTAGAGAGGTCTGTAAAGCACTGTAAAGCGGTATATAAGTCTAAATGCTATTTCTATTTGTGATGTTCCCTGCTGGCTTTCTGCAAGCAAAGCTAATGGGGAAACCAGCAGGAAAAGTTGAAGGTTACTTCAGTAAGGCACTTGCATCATCCCCCGCTTTGCACCAGGTACCCCTGCCTATAATTTTGCTAAGCCTCTCAGGCCACTTGCACACCTACTCCTACCCAACAGCAGCCACTCCTGGACCACTATGCCTTACCTGCCTGCAGGCCTGCTTGCAACCACCTGGGAGTTGCTTAACACCCCAGGATCCTCGCTTAACAACAGCAATGGGGGAGTTGCAGGATTGTCATCATTAAGCAGTGCATTCCGGCAACATTGTGCTTTATAACTACATCACTTAGCAATGGAAATTCTGGCCCCAGTTACCTTGTTATTAACTGAGGAATAACTGTAACTCTTTAAATGAACATCTAATATGTCTACAGCATGATTTGCAATGGTAAATCAGTTCACTGAGTATAGGAAAGCTTGTGAAGAAAAGAGCCATTCAGAACTGACGTAGTTTATCGCAATGTACTTTCTAGGCTACTGTTCTCTTTAAATTGAAACATTCTTCACCTATCTCCTGAGAATAAATTAGTAAGCATTTTTAATTCTATTTTCCCCATTTGCAGTCTTGAAAGTATCTACTGGCATACTGAATTACATATATAATACCACCACATTTCTGCATTTCAAACTTTCTAGAACACCTGGTGCCACAAATATAGTTAAAATAATCAGAGACAGGAAAAAGATGTGGTTAGACCCAGAACAAAATCCTTGTTTAAGTTAAATATAGTTAAATTATTGAACAAATGGTTTATAATATATTTAATTAATATTATTCTACATCAAGGGTGTCAAACTCACCTCGTCATAGCGTCGTCGTGACGTATCATGACTTCCCCCCCTCCTTCGCTAAACCAGGCATTGGTGTGGCCAGCGCATGATGTATGTGCATGTGGCCCACGAGTTTGACAGCTGTGCTTTACATGAAGTCTCTTTTTTTGTCATATAAGAAAATTCACTTTCTTAGCAAGTTTTGGAGCTGTTTTCTAAACTATAGCCAAGACTTCTGAAAAATATTTCTGGCCTTCAGATCTAAAGTTCTGAGCTTTTGCTGTTGATTTACTTAATCACAGTTTTGTTCCTTAGATAATTTTGACTTTTCCACATATTGATAGTGGGAGATGGAAGATTAATGTTTAAGTTTAAGTTTGACCGAAAGAGGGGGAAAATGCTATTATGAAACGTGGGCTACAAAACTTTGGACCACCAAATGGCAACAAGGGGATTAAAAAACAAGCTATTTGCTAGCATCTAGTGAACAGACAGATTTTTGCAGTCCATAGTAAATTGAATTAATTGTGCATAAAATCTACATGTGTAAATCTATCTAATAAATCTATCTAACCAGTAATGAAATAATTATTTTTAGTTTTTCCTCCTGGCTTCAAAGTTTTAAATTATTATAGCATTAACAGTTAAGTCTTAACTATATTTATTTATTCACATTAGGTTCAGTAATATTGCAGCCTTAAAACTGATGGTTATTTAGGCAGCAAAACATGAAAGATCATTGTATACCTTTATTTTCCCCAATCTCACTTTACTGCATGTAAAAGTCAGGTATGTATGTGATTTGGAGAATGCTGGCTTATGATTAGTGACTTTCCCAATTTATATCAGTTCTGCTTATATGACGTGGTTTTTGGCATGGCTTCTTAGTTACACTATTGTAAACCAGCGAGTAGTAAAGTGCTGCATTCTGACATACTAATTGTAGCAGAGGTCCCAACCTCCAGGCCACAGACCAGTATTGGTCTGTGGTCTGTTAGGAACTGGGTTGCATAGCTGGAGGTAAGCAATGGGCGAGCAAACAAAACTGAAATTATTCTCTCCCCTCCCCCCCAGTCTGTGGAAAAATAGTCTTCTATGAAACCGGTCCCTGGTGCCAGAAAGATTGGGGAACGTTGAATTGTGGCACAAAACTTTCAACTGAAGAAGCAATGTGTGTGTGTGTGTTGTGTGCATGTGTGTAAAATCCATTTTTATTCATATGAGAAGATGTTAGAAGAACACCTTGTCAGTAATTCTGTACCTAGTACCAGTACTAGTATCTTGGCTTTTGAAATCTGCTTATATTTTTTCATAATAAAAATATACATTTTCATTCTGTTTATTAACATTATTACTTGAAAGCTTTACAAAGAATAACTAAATTACATCATGCTTCCTCCTTAGATTTTCTAGAGCTCTTAAACGGCTAACAAAGCTGGTTTTAGTGAATTTCTTGTAAAATCATGATTAGGTTAGCCTACATTATTGCAAAGATTTGATTATATCAAGTAGCTAATTTCTGATAATTTGTATTTTCAGAACTTGTGTTTCATATTTACCGGTATATCATATTTGCTACTCAGAAGACATTGAGACTCCAATTGTCTCCTGATTATTTGGAAATAAACTTACACTGAATTTAGGGAATTGTTTTTTTAATCAAACAATTTAAGATTGAGCTAAACATGGACAGGGCAGAAATGTCATTCAAGTTCATGATCATGAAAACATTTTCATTCTCTTTTATTTCAGTGGACGAGAGTAAAGATGTGCTTAACTCACATTGAAAAATATGCTGAATTACATTAATTCTGCATTCCTGCTTCTAGGCCTTCCAGTATTCCAAAGAAACATAATTTCTTTGGCAGTTCAAAGCAAACTTTGATTGTTTTGGTTTTGAGACAATTAATCCTAAAATCAGCCTGCAGGTTATTGGATAGACCATAAAATCTTGAGTATAATGCCTGTCTTATGGGAAAAGATTAACAGGAGGATTTACATCTGCTAATTATTTAATAGCATTGAAGCATCACCTATCCATTACATTAGATTGATTTTTCCTTACCGTAAGAAATGTTCAGGGTTTTGGAAACGGGAATATAGCAATATATCCATATTGGAATAGATAAGTATATATGAAGTTGGAAAAATAAAATCCCATATGTACTGCTTACTGTCCCTTTTATATGGACTACTGCTTTGATTTAATAATACTATTAATGGCTATAATTTATAAGATAGACTATTACTATGTAGCCCACCTATTACAGAGTGATTCTCATTGAAGGTCATTTGCTCTGTATTATTTTCTTTCATTTCTGTCTTAAAATGTTAAATTAAGATGGTAACCCTAAAACATCTACTAAAACGTTAAAATACATTTAAGGAAAATGTTTTAGTGTCACAGTTTTAATTTTTTGTCAGTACAGCTGGAAAGACCTTAAAATATATTTATTTTATATTTAATAGTGGCTGTTGTCCACCGTTTATATTTTAAAAGTGGCTGCTGTTCACAGTTTATAAGAGATAAAATTGAAATTAAAACAAGTAGGAAAAATAGAAATTAAAAATAAAGAAATGCATAAATTATTATTGTGTTTCTCAGCAGTGATTAACAGAAACTTCTGTTTTGTTACAGGAATGTTTACCCTTGCAGAAGTTGCATCTCTGAATGACATACAGCCAACGTACCGAATTCTGAAACCATGGTGGGATGTATTTATGGATTATCTGGCAGTTGTAATGCTAATGGTTGCCATTTTTGCTGGAACCATGCAGTTGACCAAAGATCAGGTGGTTTGTTTGCCTGTGTTGCAGTCTGCTGTAAGTGCGAAAATGCAACCCAGCCCCTTGGGAAGTGCCAAAGCTACAAATATGCCAGAATCCGAAATGCCAGCTATTCAGGACAAAGACAAACAGGCAGCCATGACTGTATCTCTTGACACAACACCTGTCACAACGCCTGATGTACGTAGAACTGCCTATCCCCCATTACACTCAACTGCTGCAAGTCAGGAAGTAAAGAAGGAGCAGAAAGATTTTCTGGGCCGTAAGACTAACTTGGATTATCAGCAATATGTTTTCATTAACCAGATGTGTTATCATGTGGCTCTTCCTTGGTATTCGAAGTACTTTCCCTACCTAGCTCTTATACACACAATTATTTTAATGGTCAGTAGCAATTTTTGGTTTAAATACCCAAAAACCTGCTCAAAAATTGAGCATTTTGTCTCTATTTTAGGAAAATGCTTTGAATCCCCTTGGACTACAAAAGCATTGTCTGAAACGGCGTGTGAAGATTCTGAGGAGAATAAACAGAGACTAACTGGGGCCCAGTCCCTGCCAAAGCATGTATCAACTAGTAGTGATGAAGGAAGTCCAAATGCCAGTACCCCCATGATAAACAAGACCGGTTTCAAGTTTTCAGCAGAAAAGCCAGTTATTGAAGTTCCGGGTATGACCATTTTGGACAAAAAAGATGGAGAGCAAGCCAAAGCACTCTTTGAAAAAGTACGGAAATTCCGGGCCCACGTGGAAGACAGTGATTTGATTTATAAGCTCTATGTTGTTCAGACTGTCATCAAAACTGTAAAATTCATATTTATTCTCTGCTACACAGCAAATTTTGTCAATGAAATCAGCTTTGAGCACATTTGCATGCCCAAAGTGGAACATCTGACTGGCTACCAAGAATTTGAATGCACACACAATATGGCTTACATGTTAAAAAAGTTGCTTATTAGTTATATTTCTCTCATCTGTGTCTATGGTTTTGTCTGTCTGTACACTCTCTTCTGGTTGTTTCGGTTACCCCTGAAGGAGTACTCTTTTGAAAAAGTTAGAGAGGAGAGCAGTTTCAGCGATATTCCAGATGTTAAAAATGATTTTGCTTTTCTCTTGCACATGGTTGACCAGTACGATCAGCTTTACTCCAAGAGGTTTGGTGTATTTCTGTCAGAGGTCAGTGAAAATAAATTGAGGGAAATAAGTTTGAACCATGAATGGACTTTTGAAAAATTGAGGCAGCACGTTTCTCGCAATGCTCAGGATAAGCAAGAATTACATCTTTTCATGCTATCGGGAGTCCCGGATGCGGTTTTTGATCTGACAGATTTAGATGTGTTAAAACTTGAGCTGATTCCTGAAGCAAAAATCCCTGCTAAAATATCTCAGATGACTAACCTTCAAGAGCTACATCTCTATCATTGCCCTGCAAAGGTGGAGCAGACAGCCTTCAGTTTTCTTCGTGACCACCTGAGATGCCTGCATGTGAAATTTACTGATGTTGCAGAGATACCAGCTTGGGTGTACTTACTTAAAAATCTCCGAGAGTTGTATTTGGTAGGCAACTTGAATTCTGAAAACAATAAAATGATAGGACTTGAATCACTTAGAGAATTAAGACACCTTAAAATTCTCTATGTGAAAAGCAATTTGACCAAAATTCCATCTAACATCACAGATGTAGCACCACATCTAACCAAGCTGGTCATTCACAACGATGGTACCAAGCTTTTTGTACTGAATAGCCTTAAGAAAATGATGAATGTAGCAGAATTAGAGCTGCAGAACTGTGAACTGGAACGTATTCCCCATGCCATTTTTAGTCTCACTAACTTGCAGGAACTAGACCTAAAGTCGAACAACATACGCACAATTGAAGAAGTCATCAGCTTCCAACATTTAAAAAGACTAACTTGTCTGAAATTGTGGCACAATAAAATAGTTAACATTCCTTCTTCCATTACCCATGTTAAAAATTTGGAGTCGCTTTACCTCTCCAATAATAAACTCGAATCCTTACCTGTTGCAGTATTCAGTTTACAAAAACTCAGATGCTTGGATGTAAGCTACAACTCCATTGCGGTGATTCCTGTGGAAATAGGGTTGCTTCAAAATCTCCAGCACTTGCATATCACAGGAAATAAAGTGGAAGTTTTGCCAAAACAGCTGTTTAAATGCTCCAAGTTGAGAACTTTGAGTTTGGGACAAAATTGCATCACCTCAATTCCAGAAAAAATTGGCCAGCTGTTGCAACTAACTAACCTAGAGCTGAAGGGGAACTGTTTAGACCGTCTACCAGCCACTTTGGGTCAGTGTCGGCTTCTCAGGAAAAGTGGACTAATTGTAGAAGATCATCTTTTTGATACATTGTCCTCAGAAGTTAAAGAAGCATTGAATCAAGATACAAGCATTCCCTTTGCTAATGGGATTTAAATAGAGCTCGAACTTGATGACCAATATAGATCATATTAAAGAGCACACTAATAAAATGTTGTGTTGAGAATTTGGAACTTTTTCTTTTTGTAAGAAAGGACTGTTAAGCCCGGTAGAATCTCCTTTGGTGTTTGTAGTATTTTTAAACATCACTTCCAAAATTTTGGGAGGGCAAAGAAGAAGGGGTGGGGGAATCGTTAAAACAATCTTGATTTTTGTTTCCCTTATGTTTGTAACATGGATGCTGCCGCTTTTGAATGTTTACAGATTGCTTGCCTGCTTACCGTACATGATTAAATTGGTGACCTTTTCTTACTATAAATAATTTTAAACGGCTCTGTTCATTTAGCGCTGTGTTAAAGGCCATAGTTTTCTTTACTTTATAAAATTGGAATGATAATTCAGGCAAGTATTATTGTTAATGATGAACAAGAAAAATCTATAGATAATTCAGTAGTAAGTAATTCAATATAGTTTTCATCTGCCCCGCAATATGTAAATAGAAATGTGTTTACATATAAACCTAATTGCAATTAGGTTTGAAATTCTTTATATTTTCAATCAGAATAGAGCTAGAAGGGACCTTGGAAGTGTTCTAGTCCAGTCGCCTGCTCAAGCTGGAGACCTTATACAATTTCAAATAGGTGGTTGTCCAGTCTTTTCTTAAAAACCTCCAGCGATGAAGCACCTACAACTTCTGAAGGCAAGCTCTTCCACTGGTTTTCACTGTTAGGAAGTTTCTCCTTAATTCCAGGTTGCTTCTTTCCTTGATTAGTTTCCATCCATTGTTTCTTGTCTTGCCTTTTTGTGCTTTGGAAAATAAGTTGACCTCCTCTTTTTTGTGTCAGCCCTTCAAATACTGGAATACCGCTATCATGTCCTTCTTTTCTCTAAACTGGCCATACACAATTCCTTCAACCGTTCTTCATATGTTTTTGTCTCCAGCCTTTAATTATCTTAGTTGCTCTTCTTTGCACTTTTCCCAAAGTCTCAACATCTTTTTGTAAAGTTGTGACCAAAACTGGATGCAGTATTCCATGTTCCATGTCTTAGTAAAATTTATAAATGGTACTAATACTTCATATGATTTTGATTCTGTGCTTCTTCTTATACAATCAAGGATTGTATTAGCTTTTTTGGCTGTTACTGTATACTGCTGGCTCTTATTTAAATGATTGTCCACTAGGACTCCAAGGTCCCTCTCACAGTTACTGCTTTTGGGCCAGCTTTTGCCTAATCTGTACTTGTACCTTTGGTTTTTTTCTGCCTAGGTATAAAATGAAGATATTTTCTCTTGGATAATATTCATACAATTCAGGCAGGCTTCTGAATAGAAACACATAGCATTTGACTACAAATTTTAGCTGGATTTGGGGCAAAAGTTCTATTTGCTAGTTGTGTTTGAAATTTAAGGTTTATTCATGGAATACTAAAAAAAATGTTTTTATTTACCATCCTTCAGTTTGAAAAAAATACTAAAATGTCTTAAACTTTCTATGCTAAATGCCTCTTAGATTATTTAAAATAGGTGTTTCTTCTTTTTAGGGATATAATTACATATGAAAAGTTTTTTAAAACTGCCACTTAGCTTTTGTTCTACATGAGGAAATAGAAATGACTTGTAAAAAAATTTAAAATATACAAAATCTTTAAAAAGCAGTGAAACAATTTGCATAATAGTTAAAGTAGACTAGTAAGGCCTGAATAGGCCAGTGGCAGATAATATTTACGCTTTGCAGTGCCATCAGCTTGTGGAAGAATTTTTGCTTTATCAGTTGACACAGAAAGTACATCATCAAGAAGCATGCTTCGAGTATCTTTGCAAAAGAACGTGGAATTTCTTCAAAGCAGGTAGTTGTGCATTAGTAGCTAAAGAGCTTCTCCCTCTTTTAACACATCAGGTAGAAGTCAGTATAATGAACTCAACATTCTGCTCAACCACATGAAGAAAGCATTTTCAGCCAGCAGAATATGGTTGCCATAGCACTTTAGATATAAAAGCAACTTTGGCACAGGTACCAAGGGCAAAGAACCACAGAGGTTCCTGGTTAAATGAGTTCATCTTCCATTATATTCCCTAAAACAGAGATGTCTAACCTTGGCAACTTTTAAGACCGGTAGACTTGAACAAGTCATGGGCTGGCTGGGGAATTCTGGGAGTTGAAGTCTACCGGTCTTAAAGTTGCCAAGGTTGGACACCCCTGCCATAAAACAAATATACATGCAGTATAAATACTGCTGATTTGTTTATTTAAAATATGGCAACAAGGACAGCTGGATCTGCAGAAGAGAGGATGCTTGGGAGAAAGTGAATCAAAAGACACCGACTTTCCTAAAGTGAGAATTCAAGTCTAGTTGAGGAAGCAAATCCCTTCATTAGAATAGAAGGACTGATCTGGGAAAAGGCACACTATAAAAGTAAGAGATGCTGGAGAACATGCCTGATGATCACAAACTTGCATTTCAATGCATAGAGCTGTGAAGGCGGACACTGCATTTTCAGTGGCCCTCAGAAACACCTTTACGCATCTGGACCGCAGCCACCATCACAAAAGTGAGGAACCAAATCAGTTAAAGAGCAGCTCTTTCAGCAGCAGCAGCCAAATCAGATGTGGCGTTAGAGCTCAAACTGGTCCTTCCGTGCTTGGCTTGTTTACTACTTTAGTTGTTATCTTATGTAAGCTGGTCAGTTACCATAAATAAATAAATAAAAAGTCTTATCATGTGGCCCTTTAATTATTATTTGCAGCTGCCAGTTTCTTTTGCTTTGCGCTGCTCTGTTGCTATTTAAAATCAAGGAGCTAGCAAGAGGCAATATGCCATTTGCTAAAAGGCGGGTGGGGGTGGGGGGAGACATTTCAATAAGAGGACCAGAGGAAGAAATGTACAGTATAGAATTAAAATCCAGTCCCCCATTTCACAGATGAAAATGCTGGAGCCATGACCAAAGGATTCTTTTCCACAAAACACTGCAGATTTTGCATAAATTGATCCCAGGTCCACACCCTGGATTTCCAGAAAATAGAGAGCAGCTGTAAAAACGTAGCAGGGTAACAAGCTAGGGCAGGGCTGCTTCTGAATCTTTTGCTGTGTTATTCTGGCCTCAAACTGCACTCGCTGAAAATCCATGAAGAAGTGACGTTAGTGCGCAATCAACTATGACTTGCATACAATGGCCATCACCTCATGAGTACTGTTCCATGATCTCAGAGTACGCAGTTACTTGAAAGGATTTCTAAAGAAATATCTGTAAAACTGAACAGCATTCCTTTAAGAGAAATGAAGCTGGAAGTGCTACCTAATTCCATGGAACGCTTAAAGACTGTTTACTGTAATTATACATGTCATTTGAGCAGAGCCTAATCTAGAAGCAGGCCCCTGTTTAGAACTCTGATAATCCTTCACCAATTTGCTGTACCTGCCAGTTAAACATTGATTGGCCCATACTGAGGTCTCAAAATGCTTCCCTGGGGAAAAAAAATAGACTACAGGCTTGACGTAACTAATAGGAGAGGTGTTTTTCTTTCCAAATCCAATATCTGCAAGATGACCTATTTTTGAGGAGGAGGTTTGCTTCCTTCCCTGAGCTTTGTCTTATTGCTGCTTGTTCCAGAAAAAAAAAACCACCCCACAATACTGTCTGCAAAATAACAAAATTATTATTTGAAATTGTTATATGAAATTCTATATCTGCTGTCTTTACAGCAGGCAAAACAATGCACGTGACAACAAAAGGAAACCTAAAGGTAGTAAAAAAATTCCTTAAACTAAAATTTCTCATAGCTGTGGCATTTAAAACAAGAGTTCCCATTCTCAACCTCTTTATGATTAATTAATGTATCTATTCCTCCAAAAAGCAAGAGGGATTGTCTACAATTTCCCCACCATTCAATTTGATTTACACAAGCCATTGTGGCATACAGAGCCAATCTGGTGGTGTGGTTAAGACAAGAAACTAGGAGACTGTAAATTTTAGTCCTGCCTTAGACACTTAATCAGCTGGCTGGCTTTGAACCGGTGGCTTTCTCTCAGCCTTAGGAAAGATCCAATGGCAATCCAAAGAAATTGTCAAGAAAATATGAACTGCTCCATATTTGCTAGGAGTCAATACTGATTCAAAGGCACCAAACCAAACCACCTGTCATATAAGCTATAGAAGAGAGCCTTGGTTCCAAACTCAATCAGTGGATACTTGAATTCAATCTTCTATCAACCCTGCACCGGCTGCTGCTAAAATACTTTGCAGTGTGGCTATTGTTACAAGTAGTTTTCTTCTATATAAGAGGAGATAAAACTCTCTCATTCTCCTTGTAATGGAGGCAGCATCCAAGAATGGATTGTCCTCGTCTATCAGCCAATTAGACTGAGTCTGTCAAAGCTGTTTGAACCCGCCCTGTGCCAACGGTTCCAGCTTTCGACTCAGCTTTAGGTCAAGACAGACGTCGTCTTTTTTGCTCCAGAACAACCTATTCCTGGATAGCTTCACTACCATCCACATTTTTCAATTGTCATCCTTTGTTGCATGCTCCCAAACACACTGGTAGAGTTATCAATTCCAGCGTGAAGGGCTTTAGCCGACCCGCTGAAACCGTGCTACAGCGGATTTGAGCACGGATGGTGCTTCTGAAAGGAGGGCAATACCTTCCATCTCTGCCACTGACCCTTGGGCTGTGCATTTGGCGGTGTTCTTTGACTCCGGCTGGCTGCGGAGGCTTCGCTTGCGGCTGAGGGAGTGCTGGCTGCCAGGTTAGTCCTGGATCGCCGGGAAGGACTGGTTTTTGTGCCAGACAGCTGTCCTAAGCCCTGCCTTGGCCCTAGGGCCCAGAAGGCACTACAGTCCCTGCCCGGTTGCCAGGTATACTACTCAGGCCGGCAAGCGCTATTGCGCAGCGGAGCAGCGGAGCCCGACTCGGGTGTGCCTGCGCAGCTTTAAAATGGTAGCAAATGCCCCACCTGTCGCATTTGAAGTGGTTTGGCTGACAGACCTCAGGCTCCCTTGGCCCCAGAGACTGGCGAGGTGGCAGGAACCTCTGGACAGAGGCCCGCAGACAGGGGAGCTATGGAGAAGCTGGCAAAACACCGCAGAGCCTCCAAAAAGGCTTCTAAAGCATCAGAAAAGGAGGCTATGAGGAGACAGAAGGCTATCGATCAAGAGATTGATAAAGCCTTGAAGAAAGCCAAACGCCTCAAAGGTTTGCCTCTGCCAGCCTCTGCCAGGGCTGCAACTTTGTGCCTTTTTTCATTGCAGCCATTGGAGCTGCCTGAGCAATTTGACAGCCAGCCTGAAATACAGTGGTCACCAGATGGCGCTGGTGAGCAGGCTTCAGTAAATCTGCCTGACAACAGGGAAATCTGCTTGGCAACAGACAGCTTTTGCTCAATTTACGGCCAGAGGACAGTTATAGGGGTGTCCCTGGACACCAACTTGGGAGGCAGAAGGCTGGAATAGAGGCCACCTTCATGCCAACGGCCGCTGGCCTCCATTCAGGAGAGGAAAGCAGGGATTACATTCCTGCAAACATGGGTGACTTCATTTCAGCAGCCATTATGGAAGTCCTGCTCCTGGCCCTGTACTGGCCACATCGGCCATGGTTTGCTGACTTAGTTGCCCTCTTGGTGGCCAGACCTTGGAGGATACAACCAGACAGAGTCTCCCTCAGCCAGGGGGTGCTGGTCCACCTAGACCCACAGTGGCTCCAGTTGACTGCCTGGTGTTTGAGCGGAGTGATCTGAGCTGGGACAATTACTCCTCTAAGGTAATTGCCACCATTCAAGCCTCCAGGAGGCCTTCCAGAAACAGAATCTATGATTCCACCTGGAAGGCCTTTTGTTCCTGGTGCTCCAAATCAAGATTGGACCCAACTTCGGTGTCCGTGCCCCAGATACTGGATTTTCTTCAGACGGGGCTTGACATGGGTCTCTCGCCAAACACAATCTGTTGCCAGGTGGCTGCCTTTTCATTGGTCCTTACTGGCAGGGTTGGACTCCCTGGCTCAGCACCCAGCTGTCTGAAGGTTCATCAACAAAGCTTCAACCTCCAGTGGTTCACCATTATCCAACTTGGGACCTCACTAAGGTACTGCAGGCACTGACCAAGGACCCATTTGAACCACTGAGAGAGGCCACATTGCACTACCTGACTTGCAAGGTGGCCTTCCTGGTGGCCATAACATCGGCCAGGCAGATCTTGAAGTTGGTGGGGCTTTCCATCCGACCGGACCTCTGCATGTTCCACCCAAACCAAGTGATTTTACATTTGGACCCTTCCTTCATACTGAAAATTAATATGTGTTTCCACAGGGCCCAGGAACTTATCCCATTTGATTTCTGTCCCAATCCAGAGAATCCACTAGAAAGGAAGTGGCACACGCTAGACGTAAGACGAGCACTCCGGATTTATATTAAATGGACTTCCTCCTTTCGGAGGATGGAGTCGCTCTTTATATCCTTTCAGCCTTCCACCTTAGTGGCTAAGGTCACTCCATCGACCCTGGGCCACCAAGTCATATGAGATACAGGCCATTCCATTGCCCAAGAGCATTATGGCACACTCCACAAGGAGTGCGGGCACAAGTGCAGTGTGGACAATGCAGGCCTCTCTGGAAGAGGTTTGCCACGCAGCTACTTGGTCCTCTCTGTCCCTCTTTATCCAGCACTATAAGCTGAACAGATATGCCTCTGCTGAAGCAGCGTTTGTAGGCGGGTGTGCTGGTGGATGGGGGGAACTTGGACCAGGCCACGACCCACCCATGAGGATATGACCACTTTGGTATGTCTCATTCCTGGATGCTGCCTCTACTAAGGGAGAAGGAACGCTGGTCCTACCTGATACGATTCTTCTCATTGAGTAGAGGCAGCATCCAGCCCCACCCTAGAGTAGGGCTGGCCCTCAGTCCGCATTGGATTGCATCGGAGCTGACCACGTTGAGTCTGTCCCTTCATCTTCGCCAAAAGCTGGAACCATTGGTACAGGGTGGGTCCAAACAGCTTTGACAGACTCAGTCTGATTGGCTGACGGGACAACCCATTCCTGGATGCTGCCTCCACTCAATGAGAAGGATCGTATCAGTAGGACCAACGTTCCTTTCAATTTTCATTAGCCCTAGCTACCATTTCCCCCTGAAAATAAGACCCTGTCTTATATTTTTTTGAACCCTGAAATAAGCACTTGGCCATATTGCCATGCACTCAAAAGCCTGATTGGGCTTATTATCAGGGGATGTCTTATTTTGGGGAAAACAGGGTAGTTAAAGCTGGGATGTTGGTAGTTTAGTAGGATATGGAGGATCACACATGCTATACTTCTGATACTTGAGGTCAGTGCTTGTATTTTATTTATTTTATTTTATTTATCCCTCGTTTATTATTTTGACAAATAACTCAAGGTGGTGAAAATAACCAACACCTTCCTCCTATTTTCCTCACAACAACAACCCTGTGAACTGTGTTGGTCTGAGAGAGAATGACTGGCCCAAAGTTACCCATTTGACTTTAATGGCTAAGGTGGGACTTGAACCCATGATCTCCCCTTTTTTAGTGAGGTGCCTTAACCACTAGGCCAAACCGGCTCTTGGATGAAATCTGACATTTAGAGAATTCTGATCGATAAGACAGACAAAAATGGATAGTGGACATGGTAATATCTGGAGAAGAAGCAGAAAAGAAGGAACTGGATTAAATCACCAAATACAAAGACCTGAGGGTGAAGGTTCATTCTCTGATTGGTTGGTTGGTTACCGAACATTTCATTACCAAGCTAGGTAACATTTTTAGCAGAGTTTAGGGGATGTCAGTGTTGTGTCTGCGCCCCCCGAGCCGGGCCTCCTGCCAGAAAGTGACTTGGACAGTGAGGGGGAAGGGCCGTCAGGACTTACCTCGGGAGCACCGGCTTCCCTGGCTCAGCTCCAGGAGCCAGAAGCATGCCAGGTGAAAGAGATAACGAGGCCTCCTTCCCCTGACTCTTCCCCCCCCCCCCAGGCCATGCCTGCAGACCCAGCTGACAGCAATCGGGTTTGGTTGAACCCTAGGTTTCGTACACAGGAGAGGAGGGAACAACAGAAGCAAGGGTGGGGCAGGCCTAGGAAGTGCTGAGTCATGGAGCCACACCCCACAGGATATAAAAGACAGCGAGAGCTGCTGTGTCTCTTTGTAACAGGCAAATCCACTGATTAAGAGCTGAAGTTTGTTTTGTCTCCAGCCTTTAATTATCTTAGTTGCTCTTCTTTGCACTTTTCCCAAAGTCTCAACATCTTTTTGTAAAGTTGTGACCAAAACTGGATGCAGTATTCCATGTTCCATGTCTTAGTAAAATTTATAAATGGTACTAATACTTCATATGATTTTGATTCTGTGCTTCTTCTTATACAATCAAGGATTGTATTAGCTTTTTTGGCTGTTACTGTATACTGCTGGCTCTTATTTAAATTATTGTCCACTAGGACTCCAAAGTCCCTCTCACAGTTACTGCTTTTGGGCCAGCTTTTGCCTAATCTGTACTTGTACCTTTGGTTTTTTTCTGCCTAGGTATAAAATGAAGATACTTTCTCTTGGATAATATTCATACAATTCAGGCAGGCTTCTGAATAGAAACACATAGCATTTGACTACAAATTTTAGCTGGATTTGGGGCAAAAGTTCTATTTGCTAGTTGTGTTTGAAATTTAAGGTTTATTCATGGAATACTAAAAAAAATGTTTTTATTTACCATCCTTCAGTTTGAAAAAAATACTAAAATGTCTTAAACTTTCTATGCTAAATGCCTCTTAGATTATTTAAAATAGGTGTTTCTTCTTTTTAGGGATATAATTACATATGAAAAGTTTTTTAAAACTGCCACTTAGCTTTTGTTCTACATGAGGAAATAGAAATGACTTGTAAAAAATTTTAAAATATACAAAATCTTTAAAAAGCAGTGAAACAATTTGCATAATAGTTAAAGTAGACTAGTAAGGCCTGAATAGGCCAGTGGCAGATAATATTTATGCTTTGCAGTGCCATCAGCTTGTGGAAGAATTTTTGCTTTATCAGTTGACACAGAAAGTACATCATCAAGAAGCATGCTTCGAGTATCTTTGCAAAAGAACGTGGAATTTCTTCAAAGCAGGTAGTTGTGCATTAGTAGCTAAAGAGCTTCTCCCTCTTTTAACACATCAGGTAGAAGTCAGTATAATGAACTCAACATTCTGCTCAACCACATGAAGAAAGCATTTTCAGCCAGCAGAATATGGTTGCCATAGCACTTTAGATATAAAAGCAACTTTGGCACAGGTACCAAGGGCAAAGAACCACAGAGGTTCCTGGTTAAATGAGTTCATCTTCCATTATATTCCCTAAAACAGAGATGTCTAACCTTGGCAACTTTTAAGACCGGTAGACTTGAACAAGTCATGGGCTGGCTGGGGAATTCTGGGAGTTGAAGTCTACCGGTCTTAAAGTTGCCAAGGTTGGACACCCCTGCCATAAAACAAATATACATGCAGTATAAATACTGCTGATTTGTTTATTTAAAATATGGCAACAAGGACAGCTGGATCTGCAGAAGAGAGGATGCTTGGGAGAAAGTGAATCAAAAGACACCGACTTTCCTAAAGTGAGAATTCAAGTCTAGTTGAGGAAGCAAATCCCTTCATTAGAATAGAAGGACTGATCTGGGAAAAGGCACACTATAAAAGTAAGAGATGCTGGAGAACATGCCTGATGATCACAAACTTGCATTTCAATGCATAGAGCTGTGAAGGCGGACACTACATTTTCAGTGGCCCTCAGAAACACCTTTACGTATCTGGACCGCAGCCACCATCACAAAAGTGAGGAACCAAATCAGTTAAAGAGCAGCTCTTTGAGCAGCAGCAGCCAAATCAGATGTGGCGTTAGAGCTCAAACTGGTCCTTCCGTGCTTGGCTTGTTTACTACTTTAGTTGTTATCTTATGTAAGCTGGTCAGTTACCATAAATAAATAAATAAAAAGTCTTATCATGTGGCCCTTTAATTATTATTTGCAGCTGCCAGTTTCTTTTGCTTTGCGCTGCTCTGTTGCTATTTAAAATCAAGGAGCTAGCAAGAGGCAATATCATGCCATTTGCTAAAAGGCGGGTGGGGGTGGGGGGAGACATTTCAGTAAGAGGACCAGAGGAAGAAATGTACAGTATAGAATTAAAATCCAGTCCCCCATTTCACAGATGAAAATGCTGGAGCCATGACCAAAGGATTCTTTTCCACAAAACACTGCAGATTTTGCATAAATTGATCCCAGGTCCACACCCTGGATTTCCAGAAAATAGAGAGCAGCTGTAAAAACGTAGCAGGGTAACAAGCAAGGGCAGGGCTGCTTCTGAATCTTTTGCTGTGTTATTCTGGCCTCAAACTGCACTCACTGAAAATCCATGAAGAAGTGACGTTAGTGCGCAATCAACTATGACTTGCATACAATGGCCATCACCTCATGAGTACTGTTCCATGATCTCAGAGTACGCAGTTACTTGAAAGGATTTCTAAAGAAATATCTGTAAAACTGAACAGCATTCCTTTAAGAGAAATGAAGCTGGAAGTGCTACCTAATTCCATGGAACGCTTAAAGACTGTTTACTGTAATTATACATGTCATTTGAGCAGAGCCTAATCTAGAAGCAGGCCCCTGTTTAGAACTCTGATAATCCTTCACCAATTTGCTGTACCTGCCAGTTTAACATTGATTGGCCCATACTGAGGTCTCAAAATGCTTCCCTGGGAAAAAAAAATAGACTACAGGCTTGACGTAACTTATAGGAGAGGTGTTTTTCTTTCCAAATCCAATATCTGCAAGATGACCTATTTTTGAGGAGGAGGTTTGCTTCCTTCCCTGAGCTTTGTCTTATTGCTGCTTGTTCCAGAAAAAAAAAACCCCACAATACTGTCTGCAAAATAACAAAATTATTATTTGAAATTGTTATATGAAATTCTATATCTGCTGTCTTTACAGCAGGCAAAACAATGCACGTGGCAACAAAAGGAAACCTAAAGGTAGTAAAAAAATTCCTTAAACTTTAAAATTTCTCATAGCTGTGGCATTTAAAACAAGAGTTCCCATTCTCAACCTCTTTATGATTAATTAATGTATCTATTCCTCCAAAAAGCAAGAGGGATTGTCTACAATTTCCCCACCATTCAATTTGATTTACACAAGCCATTGTGGCATGCAGAGCCAATCTGGTGGTGTGGTTAAGGCAAGAAACTAGGAGACTGTAAATTTTAGTCCTGCCTTAGACACTTAATCAGCTGGCTGACTTTGAACCGGTCGCTTTCTCTCAGCCTTAGGAAGGATCCAATAGCAATCCAAAGAAATTGTCAAGAAAATATGAACTGCTCCATATTTGCTAGGAGTCAATACTGATTCAAAGGCACCAAACCAAACTACCTGTCATATAAGCTATAGAAGAGAGCCTTGGTTCCAAACTCAATCAGTGGATACTTGAATTCAATCTTCTATCAACCCTGCACCGGCTGCTGCTAAAATACTTTGCAGTGTGGCTATTGTTACAAGTAATTTTCTTCTATATAAGAGGAGATAAAACTCTCTCATTCTCCTTGTAATGGAGGCAGCATCCAAGAATGGGTTGTCCTCGTCTATCAGCCAATTAGACTGAGTCTGTCAAAGCTGTTTGAACCCGCCCTGTGCCAACGGTTCCAGCTTTTGACTCAGTCTTAGGTCAAGACAGACGTCGTCTTTTTTGCTCCAGACAACCTATTCCTGGATAGCTTCACTACCATCCACATTTTTCAATTGTCATCCTTTGTTGCATGCTCCCAAACACACTGGTAGAGTTATCAATTCCAGCGTGAAGGGCTTTAGCCCGACCCCGCTGAGAGCCGTGCTGCAGCGGATTTGAGCACCGGATGGTGCTTCTGAAAGGGAGGGGGCAATACCTTCCATCTCTGCCACTGACCCTTGGGCTGTGCATTTGGCGGTGTTCTTTGACTCCGGCTGGCTTCGGAGGCTTCGCTTGCGGCTGAGGGAGTGCTGGCTGCCAGGTTAGTCCTGGATCGCTGGGAAGGACTGGTTTTTGTGCCAGACAGCTGTCCCAAGCCCTGCCTTGGCCCTAGGGCCCAGAAGGCACTACAGTCCCTGCCCGGTTGCCAGGTATACTACTCAGGCCGGCAAGCGCTATTGCGCAGCGGAGCAGCGGAGCCCGACTCGGGTGTGCCTGTGCAGCTTTAAAATGGTAGTAAATGCCCCACCTGTCGCATTTGAAGTGGTTTGGCTGACAGACCTCAGGCTCCCTTGGCCCCAGAGACTGGCGAGGTGGCAGGAACCTCTGGACAGAGGCCCGCAGACAGGGGAGCCATGGAGAAGCTGGCAAAACACCGCAGAGCCTCCAAAAAGGCTTCTAAAGCTTCAGAAAAGGAGGCTATGAGGAGACAGAAGGCTATCGATCAAGAGATTGATAAAGCCTTGAAGAAAGCCAAACGCCTCAAAGGTTTGCCTCTGCCAGCCTCTGCCAGGGCTGCAACTTTGTGCCTTTTTTCATTGCAGCCATTGGAGCTGCCTGAGCAATTTGACAGCCAGCCTGAAATACAGTGGTCACCAGATGGCGCTGGTGAGCAGGCTTCAGTAAATCTGCCTGACAACAGGGAAATCTGCTTGGCAACAGACAGCTTTTGCTCAATTTATGGCCAGAGGACAGTTATAGGGGTGTCCCTGGACACCAACTTGGGAGGCAGAAGACTGGCATAGAGGCCACCTTCATGCCAACGGCCGCTGGCCTCCATTCAGGAGAGGAAAGCAGGGATTACATTCCTGCAAACATGGGTGACTTCATTTCAGCAGCCATTATGGAAGTCCTGCTCCTGGCCCTGTACTGGCCACATCGGCCATGGTTTGCTGACTTAGTTGCCCTCTTGGTGGCCAGACCTTGGAGGATACAACCAGACAGAGTCTCCCTCAGCCAGGGGGTGCTGGTCCACCTAGACCCACAGTGGCTCCAGTTGACTGCCTTGTGTTTGAGCGGAGTGATCTGAGCTGGGACAATTACTCCTCTAAGGTAATTGCCACCATTCAAGCCTCCAGGAGGCCTTCCAGAAACAGAATCTATGATTCCACCTGGAAAGCCTTTTGTTCCTGGTGCTCCAAATCAAGATTGGACCCAACTTCGGTGTCCCTGCCCCAGATACTGGATTTTCTTCAGACGGGGCTTGACATGGGTCTCTCGCCAAACACAATCTGTTGCCAGGTGGCTGCCTTTTCATTGGTCCTTACTGGCGGGGTTGGACTCCCTGGCTCAGCACCCAGCTGTCTGAAGGTTCATCAGGGACGCAACAAAGCTTCAACCTCTAGTGGTTCACCATTATCCAACTTGGGACCTCACTAAGGTACTGCAGGCACTGACCAAGGATCCATTTGAACCACTGAAAGAGGCCACATTGCACTTCCTGACTTGCAAGGTGGCCTTCCTGGTGGCCATAACATCGGCCAGGCAGATCTCGAAGTTGGTGGGGCTTTGCATCCGACCGGACCTCTACATGTTCCACCCAAACCAAGTGATTTTACGTTTGGACCCTTCCTTCATACTGAAAATTAATATGTGTTTCCACAGGGCCCAGGAACTTATCCCATTAGATTTCTGTCCCAATCCAGAGAATCCACTAGAAAGGAAGTGGCACATGCTAGACGTGAGACGAGCACTCCGGATTTATATTAAACGGACTTCCTCCTTTCGGAGGATGGAGTCGCTCTTTATATCCTTTCAGCCTTCCACCTTAGTGGCTAAGGTCACTCCATCGACCCTGGGCCACCAAGTCATATGAGATACAGGCCATTCCATTGCCCAAGAGTATTATGGCACATTCCACAAGGAGTGCGGGCACAAGTGCAGTGTGGACAATGCAGGCCTCTGGAAGAGGTTTGCCACGCAGCTACTTGGTCCTCTCTGTCCCTCTTTATCCAGCACTATAAGCTGAACAGATATGCCTCTGCTGAAGCAGCCTTTGTAGGCGGGTGTGCTGGTGGATGGGGGGAACTTGGACCAGGCCACGACCCACCCATGAGGATATGACCACTTTGGTATGTCTCATTCCTGGATGCTGCCTCTACTAAGGGAGAAGGAACGCTGGTCCTACCTGATACGATTCTTCTCATTGAGTAGAGGCAGCATCCAGCCCCACCCTAGAGTAGGGCTGGCCCTCAGTCCGCATTGGATTGCATCGGAGCTGACCACGTTGAGTCTGTCCCTTCATCTTCGCCAAAAGCTGGAACCATTGGTACAGGGTGGGTCCAAACAGCTTTGACAGACTCAGTCTGATTGGCTGACGGGACAACCCATTCCTGGATGCTGCCTCCACTCAATGAGAAGGATCGTATCAGTAGGACCAACGTTCCTTTCAATTTTCATTAGCCCTAGCTACCATTTCCCCCTGAAAATAAGACCCTGTCTTATATTTTTTTGAACCCTGAAATAAGCACTTGGCCTTATTGCCATGCACTCGAAAGCCTGATTGGGCTTATTATCAGGGGATGTCTTATTTTGGGGAAAACAGGGTAGTTAAAGCTGGGATGTTGGTAGTTTAGTAGGATATGGAGGATCACACATGCTATACTTCTGATACTTGAGGTCAGTGCTTGTATTTTATTTATTTTATTTTATTTATCCCTCGTTTATTATTTTGACAAATAACTCAAGGTGGTGAAAATAACCAACACCTTCCTCCTATTTTCCTCACAACAACAACCCTGTGAACTGTGTTGGTCTGAGAGAGAATGACTGGCCCAAAGTCACCCATTTGACTTTAATGGCTAAGGTGGGACTTGAACCCATGATCTCCCCCTTTTTAGTGAGGTGCCTTAACCACTAGGCCAAACCGGCTCTTGGATGAAATCTGACATTTAGAGAATTCTGATCGATAAGACAGACAAAAATGGATAGTGGACATGGTAATATCTGGAGAAGAAGCAGAAAAGAAGGAACTGGATTAAATCACCAAATACAAAGACCTGAGGGTGAAGGTTCATTCTCTGATTGGTTGGTTGGTTACCGAACATTTCATTACCAAGCTAGGTAACATTTTTAGCAGAGTTTAGGGGATGTCAGTGTTGTGTCTGCGCCCCCCGAGCCGGGCCTCCTGCCAGAAAGTGACTTGGACAGTGAGGGGGAAGGGCCGTCAGGACTTACCTCGGGAGCACCGGCTTCCCTGGCTCAGCTCCAGGAGCCAGAAGCATGCCAGGTGAAAGAGATAACGAGGCCTCCTTCCCCTGACTCTTCCCCCCCCCCAGGCCATGCCTGCAGACCCAGCTGACAGCAATCAGGTTTGGTTGAACCCTAGGTTTCGTACGCAGGAGAGGAGGGAACAACAGAAGCAAGGGTGGGGCAGGCCTAGGAAGTGCTGAGTCATGGAGCCACACCCCACAGGATATAAAAGACAGCGAGAGCTGCTGTGTCTCTTTGTAACAGGCAAATCCACTGATTAAGAGCTGAAGTTTGTTTCTGAATGACTCACCAGCGTTGTGGAAGATAATGGAGGCTCTTGGCAGACGCTGGCTATTCTGCTGCCAGAGCTGATAGTGCTGGCTAATTAAGCCATCACTCGGACGGAGGCGAGGGAGGACACAACAGTCAGTGTCAGTATTCTGTTTTTAAGGGCTTCAGCTGTGGGTGTGTCAAGTGAGACCCTCACTTGACCCCTGAAGCCCTTCTGTTCTTACAGAAGAACACTGATACTGGCATCCCCTAAAGTCCCCTGAAGATGTTACCTAGCCTGGTAATGAAACGTTCGGAAACCAACCCACAAGCTCAGAGAAGGAGCCTTCACCCTCATCGGACACCCGAGCTACAGATATTTGCCACTATTGCAAATACAAAGACCTGCAAATAGATGTAGAATGACTGTGAAAAAAGAAAGTAAATATAGTATCAATAGTAATAAGTATCTTGGGTACAATTCCAAAAACAACTGGACACCATTTGGCCACCATCGACATTGACAAAATCCCCATCAATCAACCGCAAAAGGCAGCTTTACTTGGAATAGACATTACCTTTAACGCTATCAAATATCTGCCTATCCCAGGTTGTTGGGAAGGTCTCACTAAATGGACAAAAATGCCAAATCCAGCCTAAACATCAGGCTAACTCTGCAACCAATCATACTGATATAGAAGTGTGTGTGATGCTTTTTGACTGATAGCCCTAAGATATCTTCTTGGAAACCCCCTGGAAAAATTTGCTATCAAAATTTAATCTAAAGGTAAGCAATCTTTTGGACTAACTTTGCCACTGTTAATTGTTGTAATGTGAGAAACAGTTAGACGATTCACATTTGAATCCTACTTTTTGTCAAGGAGCTCAGAGGTTTCTCTGCCTCATTTTTCTGAAGTCATCTAATTAGCTTTGGGTTTGTTGCAGCAAGTTTAAGGCCAGAATTTTAACCTTCACAACTCTGCTGGCTTAATGCTGAAACAGCCTTCTCTTCGGCTGATTCTGCCTCCTGTTTAATAAATAAATGAGTTTGTGGCAGGGGAACTGCTACACTATTGCTGTGGGTAGAGGTATGAATTTAATATGGTTTGATTCAAAATATTTTGCCGCATATCTAAACACAGGCTGAGTCACACTATTTCTCCATATATTACAGCGCTGTCTTCTCTGACAAGCTGCAGTCCTCTAGAGCTTCAGACAAAGAAAGGGTTTGCAATCACTTGCAACTTAATCCTTTAAATTGAATTGATGCCAAGGATGCATTTCCATTTTGCAGACCATATGCTCCCAACACTGAACTACAGCCCATCTTCTTAAGCCTTTCCGTGGCTATTATCTGGCTCTAATCCAGCTATCATTTAAGCAACCCAATTATTAAATGCATAGTCCATCAGCCCTAATGTTTTTTCCCCTCCCGAACAGGAAAGAATTAATCTTATTTTTCCAGCTTCTAATGTAGAGTTAGAAGCTTAGATGTGACAAGCAGCCCCTGGATTTAATTTCAAAAACGGTTTGTGAAATTGTAAGCAATTTACTCCTTAGCTAGCAAAAGAGAAAGCAGGTCAGTCAAAGGGAAGAGGAATAGGCCCATCCCACTTGGATGCCCGGCCTTGCCCAGGCCAAGCAGATTATTCCAGAGGATAGCAACAGAAAAAGCAAGTGCCCAGCCCTGTTATAATGTTGATGATGATGTTATCCATTCAGTTGCTTCCCAAAGGTGCTTTTTCAGGAGGCAACTGGATTCCTTGTTGTGTGTTTTTTGAAGACGTTTCGCTTCTCATCCAAGAAGCTTCTTCAGCTCTGACAGCAGTGGGGGTATTCAGCCAGTTCTACCCGGTTTGGGAAAACTGGTAGCGGTGGCTCCGTCCACCCGCCCGGATGTCATCACGTCCCGTTTTTTATGCTCTGCGCATGCGCGGAAGGCCCTGTGCATGCACTCACATTTGCGAACCGGTAGCGATGGTAAGTAAATACTGTCTGATAGGATAGTGGGGAATGGCAGGATTTATATTCCTTGCAGACAGCTAGTCATTTGCATCCTTTTAGAATGTCGTTGAAGCACTTGGAGGTTTATCCTCAGGGTCACCTGAGTGGTGCTTCTGGTTTCTGTAGTCTGCAATTTTTTCTTCTGGAAATCCATTCCTACTCCCACACCATTTGAAAGGTGTTCATCTCAAATTGTATAGCTAAAAGTCTGTAGAGATTCTCAGTCATCCAGACATGTTTGTCCCAAAGGTGCTTTTTCAGGAGGCAACTGGATTTTCCTGTTTTTTCTTTTGAAGATGTTTCACTTCTCATCCAAGAAGCGTCTTCGGCTCTGACAGGATAGCGGGGAATGGAGGAGTTTATACTCCTTGCAGACGGCTGGTAATTCGCATCCTTTTCCAGGGTTGTTGAAGCACTCAGTTGTGTTCGACTCTTGGTGATTCTATGGGCCAGGTCTCTCTGTATTTTCCGATCTTGTACTACTTCTTTGAGTTTTTCCATGCTCTGGCTGGTGTTAGTTTTGATGGTGTCCAGCCACGGAATGGGACAATTCGCTGCGGCCAACTGATCATGGCCATTTCACCATGCCATCTCGCCATGACCAATTTGATGTGGCCATTTTGATGCAGCCAATTCGCCACAGGACAGCTTGCTGTGGCCAGCATGACACAGAACACAGAACCATTTTTGTGAATGGAAATGACGTCAAAGAAGTGGTTACACTGAGTTATTCCACATGGAATTTTGTGTAGTCAGTTGTCCCATAGCAAGTTGGCTACAGCGAGTTGTCCCATGGTGAGGTGACCATGGTGAGACAGCTATGGTGAGGTGACCATGGCGAGATGGCTGTGGCGAAATGAATTGTCCTAGACCCGTCCAGCCACCATATTCTTTGGTGGCCTAATTCCCTTTTACTATTAACCCGTCCAAACATAATTGCTTTCTCCAATGAATTCTGCTGCGTAACATGGCCAAAATAAATGAAACATAGTTTTGTGATTTGCTTTCAGTCTGGTTTTAGGAGATTTAGTAATTGCTTGTTGGCCATCTGTGCTGTCCAAGGAATATACAGGAGCCTTCTCCAGCACCACAGCTCAAACAAGTCAATTTTCACCCTGTCTCGTTTTTTTTAAGCTCCAACTTTCACAACCATAGGTAGCTATAGGGCAGGGGTCGGCAACCTTAAACACTCAAAGAGCCATTTGGACCCGTTTCCCACAGAAAAGAAAACACCGGGAGCCACAAAACCTTTTGATATCTAAAATGAAGATAACAGTGGATATATCATTTTTCACCTTTATGCTATGTACAAAAAAAAAACTATAGTGTGTTGCATTTATGGAATCAATGACCTGCTGCAGAGAAAACACATTTTTATTTCTGCATATAACAAAAACATTTTAAACTAAAAAAAAAAAAAAGATGGGTCGAAAAGCTCAATAAATCATGTGCCGGCAGGTGTCACATGTTGGCGGTTGTGATGCATATTTTGAGCGACGGAGCCACAGCAGAGGGATGAAAGACCCATACATACGGCTTCAGAGCTGCGGGTTGCAGACCCCTGCTGTAGGGAATATGATAGAGCGGACTAACCTTACATTTGGTTGCCAGGCTGATGTCCTTGCTTTTCCAGTTCTAACGTTTAATGAGCTTACAAACGGGGATCACCTGAGAGGGTTTATTGTCTATCTGCCTGCCTGGCTGCCTTACATGCTGTCCATGTCACCAAAGGATGTTTTCCTAACCTTGGGATAAAATCTTAGTTGAGGCCTCAAAGCCAGCTGCAGTTCTCTAGAAACTTCTCAGAACCGTGATCAAATTGTTAATTTTTAATGAGTGTGGTAGGAAAAGATCTTAGATACACAATTGGAGAATAATATTTTAATATGAAAATGGGATGAAATCAATTTTAAATGGTTCTGGAAGATCCTGCCAGGCACCAATATCTATCTATCTATCTATCTATCTATCTATCTATCTATCTATCTATCTATCTATCTATCTATCTATCTATCTATCTATCTATCTATCTATCTATCTATCTATCTATCTATCTATCTATATCTATCATCTATCTATCATATATCTATCTATCTCTCTATCATCTATCTCTCTATCATCATCTATCTATCTATCTATCTATCTATCTATCTATCTATCTATCTATCTATCTATCTATCTATCTATCTATCTATATCTATCTATTCATCTATCTATCTATCATCTATCTATCATCATCTATCATCTATCTATCTATCATCTATCTATGTATCATCGATGTATCTATCTATCTATCTATCTATCTATCTATCTATCTATCTATCTATCTATCTATCTATCTATCTATCTATCTATCTATCTATCTATCTATCTATCTATCTATCTATCTATCTATATTGGGTATGTGTGTATGACCTGGCAGGACCTTCCAGAACCAAGATTGTGCAGGGAAAAAAAATCATACCGGGTGCTAGTGAAAATTCCAAAAGTTGTCTAATAAAAAATTATATTGCGGCATGGTTAATTTGAGTGACGAAAAATCCAGGGTCTGCTGCAGCAGTTTGTTTCTCTTTGGATAATCTGCCTAATTGGAAGTTTTAGCACGACTTAATTCGAAAAGGGCAACTAATTGCTAAGCTGTTCTGTGGGGTACAATTACCATCAGCTGCAGAAAGGTAGCGCTCAGACACTAATGCATTCTGTTCACCAGCCTTGCAGAATCCAGAGGCTACCCTTAAAAAATGGGGAGCCTGTTATAACTTACCCAAAGCTTTTCTTGTACAAAATTAGGGGTTGGGATACTGCTAGGTTTCTCTAGGCCAGTCTTTCCTAACCTGGGAATTGCACTTCCCAGAATTCCCAACTAGATCAGAGGTCTCCAACCTTGGCAACTTTCAGCCTGGTGGACTTCAACTCCCTCAACTCCCAGAATTCTCCAGCCAGCTTTGCTGGCTGGGGAATTCTGGGAGTTGAAGTCCGCCAGGCTGAAAGTTGCCAAGGTTGGAGACCTTTGAACTAGATGACAAAAGAAATGGCTTTGGCCTGGATCAAAAAAAAAAAAAAAAAGTAGTAGTAGTATGAAGGAATGCAGTACAGGTAGTCCTCGACTTACAACAGTTAATTTAGTGACAGTTCCAAAGTTACAATGGCACTGAAAAAAATGATGAAAGACTTTTAAGTTTTTCACACTTATGACTGTTGCAGGATCCCCCTTTGGTCATGTGATCCAAATTCAGCCGTTGACTCATATTTATGACGGTTGCAATCCCGGGGTCAGATTCACTTCACAACCATGTTACTGAACTGAACAACGGCAGTGATTCGCTTAACAACTGGGGCAAGGAAGGTCATAAAATGGGACAAAACTCACTTAACAAATGTCTCACTGAGCAACAGAAATTTTGGGCCCAATTGTCGAGGACCTCCTGTATTTAGTCAGAGAGTGGAATGGTTAATTATTTTGTCCAAAACAATTCTATTGGTTGGAGGAGAGCCTCCTTAGCCTCCAGGCGTCTCAGTTTCCATCTAACTACCATGGGATTCTTCACAGAATAGCCTCTGTTTCAACTAGCTGTAAGAAAGGGACAACGAAAGATCTCCAGAAGCCATAATTTCATTCCTCCTTTCTTACCTTCTCCTCCTCCTCCTTTCTTTGTATTTTGGCAGAAAGACAAGCAAAAAAGCAAGGTATCAAAAGGAGCGGCCTAGCTTTTTATGAGCAGCTGTCCTCCAAATCAGAATTCCCAGCCTTTTTCTTACCGTCCAATTCAGGTGGAAACTTGTCTGCCTGTACAAAACTGGGAGGTGTTCTCCAATCCTTGCATCCAGCAAGTAATAGCTGTATCCCCAGTTGGCGCCCTTTAAAGGTCTAAGAAAGCAGTCATCGCACCATTCATTTCAAATCCCCTCAGGTTGTATTTTCTAACCTTTTACAACAGAAGCACTACCCTGAATATAAAACAAGCCTGAACGTATATGAGAATTAGAACAGATGCATAGATAATTGTGGGAAGTTTGATTCTTCTGGATTGCAAATGTTGAGTCTATCTGAATTTTGGTCATGCAAGGTTCCCCTGGACCTGTCTCTACAAATCCGAGCGGTACCAGTTGAAACAAGCAATTTAGACTGGCAACAGTGAAAAGGTGTGTTCCGTTGAAAGCTTTGCTGGCTGAGGGATTCTGGGAGTTGAAGTCCACCAGTCTTAAAGTTGCCAAGGTTGGAGACCCCTGCTCTAGGAACACTCTGTACCATTTCAGTCTTTGCAGCTTAATAAACTAGAAAAGAGCGAAGAAAATGATGGAAGAGCTGAAACAACTGCCCTGCCAGAAAAACTTGGAACGTCTTAGATTTAGGGGAAAAAAAGTGGTTTTTCCCCCCCCAAAAAAGGTTTCTTTAAAAAGAGAAGCAGACATGGTAGATGTTTGTCAAATTACAGATGGTGTGGAAAATGTGCATTGGTCTTTTTGATAATACAGGTAGTCCTCGATTTACGACCACAATTGAGCGCAAAATTTTTGTTGCTAAGTGTAAGACGTTTGTTCAATGAATTTTGCTCCATTTCTCGCCACAGTTGTTAATCACTGTACTTGTTAAATGAGTAGCACGGTTGTTAAGTGAATCTAGTTTTCCCATTGACTTTGCTTGTCAGAAGGTCGCAAAAGGTGGGTTACACGACAGTCCTAAATATGAGTCAGTTCCCAAGCATCTGAATGACCGGGGGTGGGGGGGGTGGGATGCTGCAACGGCCATACGTGTAAAAAACAGTCATAAGTCACTTTTTTCAGTGTCGTCGTAACTTTGAACGGTCACTAAATGAACTGTTGCAAGTCAAAGACTACCTGTATTAGAAGCCAGATTCTTCCAAGGAATCAGCTGAATGATGGAAAAATTTACAACTGACCAAGGAAGTGCTTCTGCATACTCTCCATAATCGAACTGTGGTAGTAGCTATGTTTGCTATACCAAGAAGAGATGAAGGCTATTTGCCGAGACATGCTTTCAAGCCGTGTTTTGTTAATCTGGCAACTCTAAGATGTGTGGTCTTCAACTCCCAGAATTCCCCAGGCTGCACTGCTTTAAAGGAATTAAATTCATTCTCATAGATAGAATAACACCTCTCTCACTATGTTAAGAAAAATGGTGATTTATGTCCAGCTGCATGTCTCTTGTTTCTCCTGGAACCTTGATTGTGATTCATAGCAGCCAAGCACCAAATTGTTGTTTTATTTATTTATTTATTTATTTATTTATTTATTTGATTTTTATACCGCCCTTCTCCCGAAGGACTCAGGGCGGTGTACAGGCAGCAGTAAAAAATAACAATACAATGTACAATTTAAAATAGAAATTAAGAAACTTATTATAATTAGCCTAGCATTTTAAAAATTTATAAAACTAAACCCCATTTAAAATAAATAACAAATTTAAAATCAATTAAATTTAAAATTTATAAAAATTAAAAAATTTAAGCCAGCCCCGCGCGAATGAAAAGGTGTATCTTCAGTTCGCGGCGGAAGGTCCGAAGGTCAGGTATTTGGCGTAAACCCGGGGGAAGCTCGTTCCAGAGTGTGGGAGCCCCCACAGAGAAGGACCTTCCCCTGGGGGCCGCCAGCCGACATTGCTTGGCGGACGGCACCCTGAGAAGTCCCTCTCTGTGAGAACGTACTGTAGTGTTTAACTGTAGTGTTGAAACTTGAACGTTCCTGTTGAATTCGGCTGCAAAAGAGGAGTAGCACAGGGCAGAACAATACCCCAGCTTTGGTGTAGCTCAATCACATTTTTAAACTCTGCACATCAGTGTCTGATAAGAACTCCAATGGTGCTACCTTCGCAAAGCCCATTTAAGGTTGTTAAGGTTTCTTCAGTAGAAATTCTTCAGTCTGAAGTTTTGAGCTGTACCCTCAAAACAATAAACCTGCGGCTGTTACTGACTGAGGAAAAAAATAGGATTGATATAGAATAAATAAAACTTGTTTACAGGGTGTGTGCATGAATTGTTTCTTCATAGAGGATATACAATGTTTTTAAAAAGACTGTGCTCTTCAAATCTTTGATATGGATATTGGTTAAAAGCAAGCAAGAATAAAGTACAGGAAATCAATTGCATATCCGTTTAAACCAGGACGCCTCCTGCAGCACTTTGCTGGCCAAAACGGGCCACGGGGTGTGTGTGCACATGCTTCCCCCACCCCGTGGCCAGTTTTCAGCATTTTGCCAGCCAAAACTGGTGGGGGAGGGGGGGCGCACCTCCTGCAGTATTTTGCCAGCCAAAACAGGGCATGGGGGTACATGCACCCCCCCTCGCGCCCTGTTTTGGCTGCAAGAGGCACCGCAGGCCAGTTCTTTCCTATTTCCAGGCCGGCCCCGTCCCGTGGCCCAGATTTAAGCACCCTGCAGGCCGCATCTAGGCCCATAGGCCTTGAATTTGATATCCCTGGTTTAAACCCAATGCTTCTGGTAGCAGGTGATCCCCTTGAATTATGCATCTCTGGCTTAACTAAAATACAAAAAAGGAAGCTATGGATCTCGAGAAACTTGCTGTGATGGAGAAAAGAATATGAGCAAAGGTGGGTTTCAGCAAGTTCTGACCAGTTCTGGAGAACCGGTAGCGGAAATTTTGAGTAGTTCGGGGAAAGGTAGTAAAAATTCTGACTGGCCCTGCCCCCATCTATTCTCTGCCTCCCGAGTCCCAGCTGATTGGGAGGAAATGGGGATTTTGCAGTAACCTTCCCCTGGAGTGGGGTGGGAATAGAAATTTTGCAGTAACCTTCCCCCTGCCACGCCCACCAAGCCATGCCACGCCACCAAGCCACACCCACAGAACCGGTAGTAAAAATATTTGAAACCCACCACTGAACATGAGCCATTCCAGTGGTGGGTTTCAAAATTTTTTACTACCAGTTCTGTGGATGGGGCTTGGTGGCCGTGGCAGGGGAAGGATATTGTAAAATCTCCATTCCCACCCCACTCTAGGGGAAGGTTACTGCAAAATCCCCATTTCCTCCTGATCAGCTGGGACTTGGGAGGCAGAGAATAGATGGGGACGGGGCAAATCAGAGATGGTATTTACTGATTCTCCGAACTACTCAAAATTTCTGCTACCGTTTCTACAGAACTGGTCAAAACAGGCTGAAATCCACCTCTGAGCCATTCCCAAGAACTGGGCTAGAGAAAGGGCTGCTCATTTCACAAGTCATAGAAGGGTGGGACGTTACGATTACGTATACATTTTCTTAACATTTGAAAAGTGTTTACTCATCTGATCTAAGGACAGCCAAGAGTTCCTAAATGTATGTGTGAGAATAATGATGTTCACATGGTCAAAGATCCTGCTGGGAATATGAGCTGTAATACTTTCCATGTTTGGTTACAATATGGGTTCTCCACATTGCCACAAGCATTCACTTTTCACCTTGATTTTTTTCAGGATCAAACTGTCATTCATCTCGGATACATAATACAGCCACACACAGAGAGACATAGACCCACAGGGACACACACCCATCCGCTGTTGTCTGAATACAAAAATCTAACTTTTTGCTTATGCTCCATAATGTGCATTGATTTTACCAAGCTGCATAATTTAGATAAATACCTTCTTTTGCTTTATGAGGCTAACCTTGTTCTTCCTTGTGTATTTTGGAAAACCAAAGAAAGTGAAGTAGAGGACAGAGGCCTCAAGGGAAGAAAACGAGGATTATCTTTCCAAAACTAGCAAATGTGACTTCAACAATAGCGCAAGTCTGAGCTGCTTTCGGCAAGGCCTGCCTAGATCTGCCATCACAACACACCCTTAGCTAACTCCAGCCTTTAACCTTAGTAAAGAGGATAGATTCCTCAATTAGATCAGCTACAAACCACAAATGAATCCACTGAATGTTAAGATGAGGGAAAGGCAACAGTGATAAAATTCATTTTTTGGATTATTGCAACATCAAAATTTATTTGGTATGCAGATTGTTCTTATCAATCTGTCAACACACAGAAGTCTTTGTAGCAGCATCATTTTGCAATGGAAGAAATCATTTCTGATCTTTGCTTGTATATCTGTTTATTCAAAAACCGCCATTCCAACTTTAATTGCTCAAGCTGGTTTATACCACAGTAAATTTAGATAGTTTCCACTTCAAAAACTGCACCACCAGTTTGATCACTAACTGGATTATTGATCAAAATGGAACCAAGAGTTGCACAAAGAGGATTTAAGGACCAATGCTGTAAGTTATTATGTAATACAGGTCATCCTCACTTACTGACCACAATTAGGACTGGCAACTCCATGACTAAATGATACAATTGTAAAGTGAAATGTCACAGAACCACACCCAATTTACGACAGCCAATTCTGGTTGGAGTTGTTTGAAACGGGTCTTCAACCTTGGTCCCTTTAAGGCATGTGGACTTCAACTCCCAGAGCCCCTCAGCCAGCAAAGCTTTGCTGGCTGAGGGACTCTGGGAGTTGAAGTCCACAAGCCTTAAAGGGACCAAGGTTGAAGACCCCTGTTTCAAACAATCCTTGTGGTTAAGTGTGATGTCACGTGACCATGTCTTATGACTTTCTGCCGGTTTCCCTGTTGACTTTGGTTATCGGTTGTGAAGGTCACAAACGGCAATCATAGAACTAAGACACAACCATCACAAATGTGTGCAGGTTCCCAAGCACCAGGATTTTAGGAATGCTGCAATGGCTGCAGCCACAAGGATCTCTCGTAAATCTCCATCATTAGCACCATCAAAACTGCACAGTTGCTGAATGAGCAGTTGGTAAGCAAGGTCTCTCTATATATCCTAATTTGTAACTTGCATTCCTGTATAATTTTTCCAATGTTTTCACTGAATCCATAGTATATCAGACATTCAACAGTTTCCTTTTTAAAAATCCATTGTAGTATACAGGCTGCGAGAGCCATTTGGTCTAGTGCTGTGATGGCGAATCTATGGCACGCATGCCACAGGTGGCACGTGGAGCCATATCTGTGGGCACACGAGTGTTGCCCTAGCTCAGCTCCATTGCGCATGCATGGGCTGGCCAGCTGAGTTTTGGGCCTTCCCTCACACATTAGAAATTTGACTTGGTACCAGATCTTTGTTGTCTTTAATGTTTTAATCTGTTTAGTTTTATAGGTTTAATATGATTTTATATATTGTTTTAACTTGTGATTGGGAGCCTCCCAGAGTTGGTTGAAAAATGGGTGACTACATAAAGTTTTTAGATAGATAGATAGATAGATAGATAGATAGATGACAGACATACAGATAATAAAATCTCTGCAGTTTTCTTGGCAAGATTTTTCAGAAGTGGTTTGCCATTATCTCTTTCCTAGGGCCGAGAGAAAGTGACTGGACCAAGGCCACTCAGCTGGCTTTCTGGACTAGAACTCACAATCACTCAGTTTCTAGCCTGATGTCTTAACCACCACCTAAACTAGTTCTCTAGTTGCCAACTTCCTATAAATGACACACCAAAATCTGAACCTGGGCCACGATTCCATCAAACAGTTTCAGTGCTACTTAAACCAACTGCCTTGGTGATGCAACGCTTGAAAGAAGCAAAATATCATTCTCTTTTTTACAAAAGGTAAGAATATTGTTTGCAGCCAAAAGCTACGGTTTTTTCACTATTACTTAGAAGTAAGCACCAATGAACACATGGGGGCACAATTTATTGGTAAGCTGAGCACAAGATTGTACTGTTCAACCTAATAAAAACCCTTTGCTTTTGTAAGAACCAAAGCAAGCATTTTGACTGAGTCCTTTGTGGCTTAGATTCTTTCTCCTGCTGGCATGTACCGCCTAGTACTGTTATGTGTTCTGGGTTGTGTGTGTGTGTTTTTGGTCTTCTTAACTTTTTTTCTTCTCTGCTTTTTGCATCTGAGATCCTGTGGGAAGAGAAAAAGGTGGACAGTATTTTTCCCGCCAAATCGCTTCTTACACATAGTAATAACCCCCTAATACTTCCTTAAGCTAAAATAACATTTTCTCACTGGTTTGTTTGTCTCGGGCCATACACCTGCAACGCTCTCTAGCTGACCACGAAAACTGTTTCTTGTCACTTCCTTCCCACAACTTTTTGCTTATCTAAGAGCGCAACACTAAATATCAAAGCCTGCAGATGTCCTTGCCACACTGCACTGTTGCTGGGGTGATGGCACCGGTTCTTGTCCTGCAGGGAGCATCATGCGCCAATGTGTTCCTCCAGCTAGTTTTCCCATTGCTGAGCAACTTCTGAATTGCTGGTAATCACACTTCTGCATTCCAAGTGGAGCAGACAGTTTGTTCTTTATCTGCACAGCCTTGGATTAAAACATAAACCTGAGTCTTTGCATGCCATATTCCACAACCTCTTTCCTCATAGTTAACTGCTGGAAGTAACAGCATGTAAGAACTGTACAGTGCTTTCAAGACCATGAAGCATGTTATCCTCAATTGCTTTTAACTCTTACAACAATTCTGCAAGGCACGAAAATACTACCATGCCTTAGATTTCAAACAGGGAAATCACACCTGCGACATAAATATACATGCAAATACAGTAATAAGGATGTGCTAAGGCTATTTCTAATAAAGCACCAGGAACAAAAATAAAGAGCAATCTTATCATCAGTCCAGTTATGCAGTTTTAGCGCATTACATGGAAGAAAGAAATAGACCAAGTCAGCCATTTTAGTAGTAGTAAAAACAACTTAAAATACATACAATTAAAAAAATAAAAAATACTGTCGAAAGAACAATATAGTTTACTGGACTAAAGCAGATTTTTTAAAAAAGACACATTTAAAATGCATCAATCCAACTCAGTTGGACCAAACCTTTCAGTCTGGGCATGCGCGCACATGCAGTTTGGGCACTTGGTGTCTAAAAGGTTCCCCATCATTGATTTGGGTGCTTGGCAATGGGCTTGAACTTACAGCATCCCCCAGTCACTGTTGGGGGCAACATGCTGACTCTAAACCGCTTAGAGAGTGCTATAAAGCATTGTGAATCATTATCATTTCAATCATATATGCAAGATGATATATAACATGCATCTCCACACTTTGGTCATTAATTATAACTTTTTTTTTTGCATTACGGCACTAAAAAGCAAAGTGCTAAAATCCAGCAAAAAGGCAAGCCAGAATGCTATTTCCAAGAACTTAGTGAAAGGATAGGCCATGTGAAGAAAAAAGAATCAGCTAGCAAAATTCTGGCCCCTCATCTAATTTATGAAATAAGTTCCACCCTTTCTTCCAGTCAATAGTTTGAATGGAAATCAGAGTTTCCTACTTCCAGATCCCAGTGTTCTATGACGTATCCTGTTTTTCTCCTTCCCTACTGTTCTAACATCAAACTTAAACAAGAATTCTGGATAATTCAAAAGCTGTCTGAAAACATTATGACATTTTAGTTGATACTATTAAAAGCACTGCATAACTGGATGTATTGAAACTAGGAACTTTAGAAGAACCTTAAAAAAAAGATAACACAAAAAAAACCTTGCTTTAACAGGTTTGCACAATGCCTTTAGACATGGGGAAAAAGGATTAGAAGATGTGCCAGAAAAGCTTAGAAAAAAAGAATGGAATTGGGGTAATAAACATTTTCTGAAAGCTCTCACAAATTATATTTGCATGAATAGCTTGATCTAATGTAGATTTTTTGAGGAAAAAACCCATTTTTTTAATGTATCATCCTAAAAGTTATTGTACTTTGACCTGCAATAATACAAATTCCAGCAGTTTATATGTTTCTAACCTTAAGTGACAGCAACTGATTGACCTTGCCTGAACTTGGAATTTAAATAGGTTTGAGCTGGTTAATACTCACTGGTTAATACTTACAGGGAAGTTGAAAAACATCCATGAACAAATCAATTCCATTGTATTTCCAGGAAAAATATAAATGTTATGCATTTATTACAAGAATCATATTCAACTAAAACTTTATTTTTAACATTAGCTAAAGTAATTGACTGGTATTTTATTAACAGTAAGAAAGATAAATATGCCTTCAAGGTTATTATATAAAGTATAAAATCAGCCTACACCATAGAAGGTTGTATGTTTTTTATTGTTCACATTTCATCAGTAATTTATAAAAAGCAACAGAAAGGTTTTTGGTCCATTGTTCTGCTTGGTGGCTATCACAGTTACTTGAATGTATTATTTTAAGTGATTTAGTTTTTATGATATTGTACTTTGAACTGTGTGCTGCCAGATTCTGGATAGATTGACCAACATATAAATACTGTTAAATAAACAAATAACCTGGATGCACCAAAGTAGGAACAAAAAGCTCCTTTCCCCAGGAATGTTTACATCTTTACATGCATGATTATGAGATGGGCAGCTGCAGTAATACAAATGTGATGAATGTATAAAAGTGATTTATGCTGTTTTAAAACTTAAGATGTCTGACTATCCCTCCTGCACTACTTCTGAATCCCACCTGTGACACCTGTACAAATGATTGAACACCATTGGAGTAACCCCAGAAATTTGGGTGGAATATGAGATGAATAGAATAGAATAGGAATAGAATAGAAAAGAATTCTTTATTGGCCAAGTGTGATTGGACCACAAGGAATTTGTCTTGGTGCATATGCTTTCAGTGTACGTAAAAGAAAAGATACATTCGTCAAGAATCATAAGGTACAACACTTAATGATAGTCATAGGGAAAAAATAAGCAATCAAATCATATTAGGAAACAGTCAATCTAAATTGTAAGGATACCACCAACAAGGTTACAGTCATACAGTCATAAGTGGGAAGAGATGGGTGATAGGAACGATGAGAAGATTAATAGTAGTGCAGATTTAGTAAATAGTTTGACAGCGTTGAGGAATTATTTGTTTGGCAGAGTGATGGCGTTCGGGGAAAAAACTGTTCTTGTGTCTAGTTGTTTTGGTGTGCAGTGCTCTATAGTGTTGTTTTGTGGGTAGGAGTTGAAACAGTTTATGTCCAGGATGTGAGGGATGTAAATATTTTCACAGCCCTCTTTTTGAGTTACAGGTCCTCAATGGAAGCAATAAAGGTATTTCTAGACATTTCTTTTTTAAAAAAACCTGGATCAATTCTTTCTTACTGAGTTTTAAAATAACTTTTTTTACTGCGAGCACACTGGCCCACGTTAAAAATGAAATTCTGTTGTCTGCTCTCAAGAGAAAGTATATCTACCCAAACACATACATAATATACACAATACATCCTATATACATACATAAATATATATTGCACTATATATATGTGTGTGTGTGTATACACACACGCACATCTATATAGTGCAGTGGAGAGAAGTATGCAGTGGAGGCTCTGTTTTAGGCCCAGTACACTTCAACATCTTCATCAATGACTTGGACAAGGGGATATATGGGGAACTCCTCAAATTTGCAGATGACCCCAAGCCGGCAGGAATAGGCAACACTCCAGAAGGTAGGCTCAAGTTACAGAAGGATCTTGACATACTTGAACATTGGGCGCTATCTAACAAAATGAAATTCAACAGTGAAAAAAGTAAGATTCTACATTTAGGCAAAATGCACAGGTACCGTATATGTGGTACCTTGCTCAATAGTAGTACTTGTGAGAGGGATCTTGGAGTCTTAGTGGACAACCATTTAGATATGAGCCAGCAGTGTGCAGCAGCTGCCAAAAAAGCTGTTAAGTTCTGGAAGTAACGAGGCTGGAGACCAGGGTAGTGACAACAGCTCTTTAATATAGGGTGAACCCAGCAACAGGCTGGGGGAAAAACCTCTCCTTTTATACAGTTCTGGTGGAGGCTTCGTCCAATCAGCAACGTGCTGATTTCCCGCTCAAATATTTAAAGGTATATACAATAATACATAACACTCCTCCCCTCCCAGAAAACACTTTGTCTCTATTTACATATTATCTACATGTTATTTTTCGACGTAGTCACGCAAATAACCTGGGCGTCTCCTAGTTCTTTCAGACCTGCGCGGTTCAGTTCTGGGTGGTGTTTTGAGCTGGTCGGAGGGGCTTTTTGCTCCTCCCAGCTCTGTCTCTGGGCCAACGGGCTCCGGATTATTTGCAGCCTCTTTTTCTTGGCCATCCGGCCCTGGATTACTTTTGTAATTTTCCCTGCTGTTTCCCTCGGGACCCTGATGGCGTCGCTGGAACTCTGGGACCTCAGCTAAGTCTTGCGCCTCCCGGGTCATGGTCAGCTGTGGGTTCAAATAAGTGTGTGTCATAATCGGTTTCTATTGGTTTGGTTTGATCAGTTATTCGTTTCCTTAACTGATCTACATGGCGCCTCCATACTCTGTTGTCTTGTAACTCGACCCAGTATGACTTGGGACCGGTTGTTTTGATTATTTGTCCTGCGAGCCAGCTTGGGCCGTCCCCATAGTTGCGGGCCCACACTTGGTCGCCTATGCCCATTTCCCCTTGTCTTTCTATTTCCCCCTTGTAACCCTCTGGTGTGTAATGGGGATTCAAACGGTCCAGTGGGCACCGGAGTTTCCGTCCCATCAATAGTTCGGCTGGGCTTCTGCCGGTAGCCGTGCTCGGGGTTCTGTGCTGGATCGCCAGAAAGAAATCTATCTTGGTTTGCCAGTCGCCTGGCTTGAGTCTGGACAATGCCTCCTTAGCGCTCCGGACGGAACGCTCTGCAAGGCCATTCGACGCCGGGTGGAAGGGCGCAGAGGGCATGTCGGATGCCCTCATCTGCCAGGTATTCTTCAAACTGGGCTGCCGTGGTGCGGGCCGTTGTCTGATACCAGGGTGTCAGGCAACCCGTGGGTTGCGAATAGGTGGCGCAGGGCTGCGATTACTGCCTCGGCCGTGGTGGATTTCATGAGTATGATCTCCAACCATTTAGAATATGCATCGACAACCACTAGGAACGTTTGGCCGTGGAAAGGGCCAGCAAAATCAATGTGGATTCTTGACCAGGGCCCTTGGGGTTTTCCCATTCCTGACTGGGGCCGTTGGGGGTAGAGGTCTGGACTCTTGGCAAGCCTGGCATTTCCCTACCCTCTCAGCAATCTCTGCATCCATGAGGCCACCATACATAGCTTCTGGCTAGCCCTTCATCCTTACGATCCCTGGGTGACCCTCGTGGAGAAGGTCCAAGACCTTTCCCTTAGTTTGATCGGAATTACCACACGATCGCCCCATAACAGGCACCCCTTGAGCCGAGAGCTCATCACGTTTTTAACAAATTCTTTAAACCTTTCGCCCGGCGCAGCGGCCACCCTCTTTGTACCCAACCGGTACAGTCCTTAACACAATGTCCCGGTATGATGCCGAGCCACTTCCTTAGATGTGACTGGGCCAGAGTCAAAGAGTCAATCAGTAGGATGGGCGTCCCGGAGTGGGATCTTGATCGCCCTGGTAGTGGGCATCTGCTTAACGCGTCCGCATGCCCCACTTCTTTTCCTGGTCGATGCTGCAGCTTATAAGAATAAGCGGCTAAAAATTGTCCATCGAGTCAGTCGTGGTGACAGTGCCACAGGCGTTGGGCGATCGCCAGCCAGTATTCCTAACAATGGTCTGTGGTCAGTCACAATTTCAAAATTCGCCCAAAAACATACTCGTGGAATTTTTCACCCCTGATACAATTGCTAGCGCTTCTTTGTCTAATTGGCTATAGTTCCTCTCTGGGGAGGACATCGTTCTAGAATAGAATGCTATAGGGGCTTCTGTGCCGTTTGGAAGTCTGTGGCTGAGTACAGCCCCCACCCCATAAGGGGAAGCATCGCAAACCAGCACTAGGGGCAATGAGTTGTGATATTGGATGAGCAGGCTATCACTTGAGAGCAGGTTCTTGACTGCTTCAAAAGCCCTATTTTCCGACTTTCCCCAAGACCAAACAGTATTTTTTCCTAAGAGCCTATGCAGCGGTTCAGCAACGGTCGCTTTGTTTTTTAAAAAAACCGCGTAAAAATTCACTAGCCCCAGGAATGCCTGTAGCTCTGCTTTATTTTTGGGCGCTGGAGCCTTTTTAATTGCCTTGACTTTGCTCTCAGTGGGGTGAATCCCTTTCTTGTCTATCCGGTAGCCCAAGAACTCCACGGATTCGACCCCTATCTGGCATTTGTTTACCTTGACTTTTAGTCCGGCTGTCCGGAAAATGCCCAGAACCTTTCTTAAGCGCCTCCCCAATTCCTCTAGGTTCTCCCCTGAAATCAAGACATCGTCGAAGTAGGGAACTACCCCGGGGAGCCCTTGCAGAAGTCGTTCCATTAGGTTTTGGAACAGCCCTGGTGCCACACTCACCCCAAATTGCAATCGGGTGCACTTGAAAGCCCCCCTGTGCGTTACAATTGTTTGGGCTTCGGCTGTGCGGGCGTCTACGGGCAGTTGTTGGTAGGCTTGGGCCAAGTCTAACTTTGCAAAGACTTGCCCTTGCCCCAAAGAGTGCAATAAGTGTTGCACCACGGGAACCGGGTAAGCGCTTTTCTGTAAGGCTTTGTTAAGCGTCGCCTTGTAGTCAGCGCAAATTCTAATTGACCCGTCCGGCTTTATTGGGGTGACGATTGGCGTCTCCCACTTTGCGTGATCGACTGGCACCAAAATCCCCTGATTAATGAGCTTATCCAGCTCCTTATCGATTTTTTGGTTTTAGGGCAAAAGGGACTCTCCTCGCCTTAAGCCTAATGGGGGCTACCTGGGGGTCTAAGTTGAAGGAAATAGGGGTCCCCTTGTACTTGCCCAGGCAGTCCTTGAAGACATCTTCGAACTCGTTAAAGAGAATGTCTTTCAGGTTACAGTCACTTCTGTAGATGCCAGTCACTCCC